>NC_056729.1:1119514870-1119554870 GCF_019279795.1 Protopterus annectens
CATATTCATTAATACATAAGGTTTTTATTTTGGCCCAAACTGAGTTAATAAACCCCCATCTTGGCAATATACATTTATTTCGCCAATTTTAAAACCTAATAAAGATCCAACTAGATGTTCTTCATATCGGCCCATCTCATTACTTAATGTTGATTATAAAATGTTTATGAATATCTTTGCTGACAGATTGAAGACAATCATTCCTGGCATTATAGATATAGATCAGACAGGCTTCATTGTAAATAGAAATACTTTTGATAATATAAGAAGAACTTTAACATTAATAGATTTTGCAAATAGGAAAAGAAAGATTTAACACTTATTAGTCTTGATATAAGTTCAGCATTTGATTCAGTAAGTTGGGACTATCTGTTTACCTTAATGAAGTGCACAAACTTCTCGGATGCATTTGTAAATCTAATTGAACATTTATACAAAGGAACGTTGGCTTATATTAAGGTAGGAACATATGTTTCACAAAAATACCCATTCTTAAAGGTACAAAACAAGGATGTCCACTTTCTCCACTATTATTCACTTTAGTAATGGAGCCTTGGGCTAATTTGATCAGAAACAGTACTGACATAGAGGGTTTTGAAATAGATGAAAATACAACATCCAGAATTCAACTTTTGCAGATGATGTTCTAATTACATCAGCAGGATCTAATTCTTCTATACAGTCTCTATTTGATAACATGATGAATTTTAAAAGTATTTCTGGTTTAATATTCAATGAAGAAAAACTAAAATACTACCTATATATACACGAAAAAATATTCTCATTAGTGATTTTACTAAATATGTACCCAATTCAGGTCAGATAACTTATTTAGGTATAATACTATCTAAAGATATTAAATCTATTATATATAATAATTATAATACCTGTTTTCTTAATATACAAAATCTTTTTAATACCTGGAATAATATGTTTTTTACTATGGAGGAGAGACTTACAATTATTAAAATGATAATATTCCCCAAGATTTTATCCTTAATACAATCAATAATACTTCCACCTACAAAAATAATTATCAAGAAACTGAACACACTAATGTTAAACTTCTTATGGGCACCTAATAGACCTAGGATTGCATTAAAGAAACATACTAATAGCTGGTCTCAAGGGGGTATTTCTTTTCCAGACTTTAATTTATATACTATCTCTTCTATTGTAAAAGTTATTACTTTATTAATAGATCAGTCATATGTCACAAAATGGAAAGATTATTGGGAGCTAATTAGTATACACTTCATGAAAATCTCCTTAACACATAAAAATATGATTGTAAATAACTCCATGTTATGGTTACTAAAGGAATTTTGTACTTCACCTATTACACCTAAACATATGGTTTGTTACCCATTAAATATTATTATTAGTTATCGTAACTTTATATTCATGCACCCTAAGTATAGGGAATGGAATTTTATTGTATTTCCTATAATGTATACTCAGGGTATGCTTTTGTCATCTACATCTGAAGGAGCTCATTTAGCTATAGATAATGATCTAAAGTACTGGTATCAGTTGATATCTGATAATAAAGTTAAAAATCTAGATTTCTTAAAACAAGAATTTGATCTAAGAGAAACTTGCTGGTTAGAGGTTCAGACCTTTAGACAAAATCTCATTAATAAAATAGATTTAATGTCTATAACTGTTAAAAAATCTATTCCAACACTGATTGATTACTTGATATTAAATTTACAACATAAAGTTTCTGATAAAGGTAAACTTTCATACATACATAAAGTTATCAGACAAGAAACTTTTTACAGTGTAGATTCATACTGGAATTATTTCACTTCTATTAATGGGGACCCACCAAATCAACAAGATAAACAATATATATTGGAATCTGCTTATAGAACTACGTCTTCCATTGTCTGGAGACTTTATACATGGAAATTTTACATAGATCTTTTTATACACCTTTGATGATGAATAAAATAAATAATAAAGATAATCTATGTAAGAGATGTAATGTAGAAATTAATGCTGACTGGGCTCATATGTTTTATGACTGTATAAAATTGAAAGAATACTGGAAGTCAATTAATGAATTTTTGCAGGCTCTTTTACAGATAATTTCATTATTTCTAAATCTCTTATATTATTCAACACACCTGTACCTCAAAGTGTTAAAAAGGTTAAGCTTCCCTTGTTATGGTCTATTCTAGCAGTGGCTAGAAAAATAATAACTAGAAATTGGATTTCAAATACACCTCCTTCGTTCAATGAATTTAAAAATGTTATGAATATAGTGTGCCATATGGAAATAAACACAATTAGGACTAGAACAAATAGAAAAACATCTTATTTTATTGTATGGGATAATTTACAAAATTTGTTAAAAAAAAATTTAATTTCAATAGCATGGTATTTTAGTTTAATTAATTGATCTGATTGTAGTGGATGTCTTTGTAAATACTTTAGTTGTTTTGTTGAATATTATAATAATACTTATTTTTAATTACTTGTATAAAATTGTTATGATATTTCTCTTATATGTTAAAACAATAAACCTGTTTTGAAAAAAAAAAAAAGAAGGAACTTGTAGGGGCGTGGCCAAGGATGAACACAGGATAGCAGCAGATTTCTTCAGCTCCACCAATTTCACTGCACTGACAGGAAATAATTACTTTAAAAATTAATTTATGAAGTAATTTTCTTTCTAAATACGTTTGGTATATCTATTCCTTCAATAATATCTAAAAAAGAAAGAAAATTTTAATAATATTCCTGTCAGAAATCACCTTGGAAATTTCTCTGTCAGCTTGTCTGTTTGAAATGAGTTCCAGTAAGACAAATTCTCAAAAGATTCCAGCATCAAGAAAGAACTTCAGTCTTTGATATCTACAATCCAGCAACTTACTGCCAAGATGGATAAACTGGATACTAAAATAGATACCTTCATAGAAAAAACTACAAAACAAATAGACTTGTTACATATAGACCTGCAACAACAGAAGACTCAGATTACAGGCATAGAAGAGACTGTAAATGACATGGAAAATAGAATCCAAGAAGAGGAAATCAACATTGAATTTTTGCTGAAACAAAATACACATCTACAAACAAAGCTTGATGACCTGGAAAATAGATCTAGGTGCAATAACATTAGGATTTTTGGACTGCCAGAAAATATTGAAGGTAACAATATTACTTCTTTTTTAAATACATGGCTCCCTAAAACTTTAGACTTGCCAGAAGCATTTTCTTTTGGTATTGAAAGAGCCCATAGATCTATAGCTAATACTAACTCTAACAAAAAGTATCCTAGATCAGTTATAGTTAGATTTCTATCATCTTTTGATAAAGAGATGGTACTTAAATCTGCTTGGGCTAAAGCACCTGTTAAAATTAATGAGGCAACTGTGCGTTTTGACAATGACTATTCTTCCTTGGTAATAACTAAAAGAAAAGTTTTTCTGCCATTAATAAGGGAGCTTAAGAAAGCACAGTTTAAAACCTACCTTCTGTTTCCTGCCAAGCTAAAAATCTTCCTTCCTGATGGCCCTAAAATTTTTGAAGACATAGACTCTGCATTGCTGTTTATCAAAAAAAATAAGATTTTGGATAAAATAGAGGAAATGGAATGGGCTAGTCCTTCATTAAAGAGGTTGGCAACAGAAGCTTCATGGAAGACTTCAGAGAAGAAAAAGAGACTATAAAACAAATGACTTGTTCTATGTTTTTTCTTTTTTTTCTCTCTCTTTTCTCTTCACTATTAATCTTTTTAAATACAGTTACTGCATTTTCAGAAAGCCACAAATATTCTGAAAAAGATTTAATCAAAGTCATTTTCTGTGTACAAAGAACTGTTTTTGTTTCATAATCAGTCAAAATATCTGAGGAACTAATAACAAGCTATCATTCAATATGTTTCTCTTTCTGACAAAGAGAACCAAGGTTAGTAACTTGATACATTTTTTTTTCTTCTTTTCTTTTATTTTAAATAATGACATTCTTTTTAGATTATGCATTGAGTAAGGGGTGGGGGAGGGCAGTGAGAGAAGTGTAATGAAAACATGATAAATGGAATAATAACTTATTTATTCCTTGTAAAAAGGTATATATGCTGTTTAAATGCTATTGCTAATTATACTTCCTTGATTTTATTGCTTATACTTGTTTACAAATAATCTGTCATGCTTTAATTAATAATAATTAGAACTAATTAGTAGTAAATAATATGTTTCATATCTTTATTAATATAAACAGCAAGTAATATTCCACTGCAGATACTTTTTATAGCTTCCTTTTTCATTTTTTTTATCTTTTTTCTTACTCTCTTTTTATTTTCTACTCTCTTTTTTTATGCTCTCTCTCTCTATTTCCTTTCATATTAGTACATTTACATGCTTTTGATCATACTGATACAGTAAATAATAAGATTTGTATAAAAATTGAATAGGGGCATAAATAATTAGTTCTATTACATATTAATAACTGTGGGCTTAGTTTCACTTTCATAGAGGCTGTAATAACTTGTAAAATACTTCGCGAAGGTTTTGCTCTGTTTAGCTTCATTTATATTGCTAAATGAATGTCAGTCACTTGTTTTTATCAAAATTCCTGCCAGAATGTTAAGGGAGACAATTTGGGATGTGGGTTACCTCGTGAATAGTGTCCTTGAGTTGTTTTAAAAGCTTCAACACTCAGAATTCACGCAGAGAAGCTAAATACAGTCAATTTGAACTTTGACCCCTGAATTCACACTGACACATCGCAGATTCAAGAAGAACACTCTACCAGGAAGTAGAACTGCTGCAAATGCGACTCTGTGATGGAAAATGAACTCTATAACATTTAAATGTGAGTTATATGTTATAACTACTTATTTATTCATGTTATAATTTATAAAATATGAAAGTTATAATGATTTTAAATGATTCAGTATCCCATAGTAAGCAAATGTGATATTTTAGAAGGCATGGAAAGTGAAACATTTATACATATGTTTTTGAAAGTTTATTTAACTGCAACATATTAATGTATGTAAAAACCTATGATTTAAACATATACATTGCTATAATTCATTTGATTTATCTGACTGACAAGTATAAATATCTTTATGACTCTATCTTAGAAGAAGTTGTCATGTGACATATTTTAAAGCAGCAGTTCAGATATATAAAATACAGATGGCTTTCTACACAATAATGCAAGTATATCTGAGAATTTACATAGCTATGCAGTAAGATTTATAACCATTCCTATAAATATAATATTTTATTTTACTGGCAATAATAAGTATGAGAAAAAAGCTTTGATTCAAGTAATTTAAAGTCTTTTGGAAGCTGTCAACTGCATTTCTATGACAGAAAATAGGTACATCTTAACATATGTAATGTCTGAACCATAATAGCCTAAGTTATTGATTTTAAATGAACATCAGAACTTATTTTTACAAACTTTGAATAAATTAATATGTAGATATGCCCTCTTTTTTTCTTTTTCTTCATTCTCTCTCTCTCCCTCTCTCACTTCTTTTATTTCTCTCTCTCTCTTCTTGGTTCCTAATATCAAGTTTATTTGAATGCTATTTGATTATAAATGTATTATATTAAATAGATGTACATAGCAGTATGAATTGTTTTTAAAAGTTTCTATTTGTTTATATGATGCTGATTTAGCAAATGTGTAGCTTTGTCTTACCAGATAATCTAATTGAAAGTTGTTAATTTAAGTTAATAAAACCTAGTATTAAATTGATAAGGTGGCAGCTGAGGTACTGCTGCTTAGGGTAGGGGGTTAACTTGAGTAGTATGTGCTACTCTAAGTTGGAGTTTTTAACTCCAGGCTGGGTGCAAGGTTTAATCCTTACATTATCTTCTTTTGTTCACTGTTGTGTGTATATAGTTCTGACATCCACAATACATTTTGTAAGCTAATTGTCACTACAAACAAAATTGAATTTTATACAAAATCCCATAAGAGATTCAATAAATACAGCTATATTTAAAGGTACACCTAAAGGAGGAGGTATAACATTATTTATTTTGTTAATTGTTATTTTGATTATAAGTTTTATATGTTTTAAAAATGCCAAATGACTTCTCTAAAAGGAATTTCTTTAAACATTAATGGACTGAATAACCCGTGTAAAAGGGCAAGCTTAATAAGATACATTAATTTACATAAGGCCAATTTTGTATTCCTTCAAGAAACACATCTCCTGAAAAAAGATATTGATAAATTAGCCACAAATAAATATACAGTATTGGTTAGTTCAGAGCACACACAGAAAAAAAGAGGAGTGGCTATTTTATGGAATAAAATATGCCCATTCCTAAAACTATTAAGTCTTATCAAGATGATAAAGGAATGTTTTGTGTGATTACAATACAAATTAATGGAAAGACTTATACATTAATCAATGTATATTGGATACCAGGAATTGGTATTAATACAGTGAAATACAATCTTGATAAGATCATATCATTTTCTATAGGAGATATTATTTTGGCAGGTGACTTTAATTGTATCCTACATGAAAATGATACTACTACTATAGGAAAAAGGAAAATTACATCTAATGCAAAACATTTAAAGGATTTTGTTAATTCTTATCATTTAAATGATATTAATAATCAGATAGACTCAAAATCATTACCATACACCTTTTTTCTAACAGATATAAAACTTATTCAAAAATAGATAGAGTCTTTATTTCTAACCAGATGGTAACAGAATTAATTAACTCTAAAATCATTTTATGTCCTATATCTGATCATAATTCAATTGTTTTTGAGTTCATGATAAAAAATACTTACAATGTTCAGATCAAAAGGATACCAGCATACTTAACTCAACTAAAAGACTATAAAGAATATATACTTTCAGAAGTACAACATTTTTTAGACATAAATAATACTCCTGAAGTTTCCATTGTTTATGTTTGGGATGCTTTAAAATCATATCTATATGGACAACGTATCAGATGGTATAATAATAAAAGGAAATCTTGGGATAAGGAATTGTTAGATATTCAAAGTAAATTAGACTCTTATAAACATATTACAAGAAAGTCATTGAAGAAATAAACAAACTAAATGAGAAATACAAAGAAATTTTAACCCATAAAGTTAAAATAACTTTAGAGAAATACAAGTTTTTGTCTTACTCAATAAGCCCCAAATACTTACATAGACTTAAAAACAAAACAAAAAGGTTGAATAAGCAAAATCATATCAAAGAAATTTTCTCTCTAAGGAAAAAGAAGAATGTTTCTAGTCTACCAGAAATATTAGATGAATTTAGAAATCACTTTCACAAAATTAATCATAATAACACATAACATGGAACCTAAAGATAAAATAAAGGAATTTATAACTACGAACATGAATAAAAAACTTAATAAACAACAGATTAAACTATTGGATAAAAGTATTTCATATACAGAGGTTGTTACACAAATAAACAAGCTTAAATCAAACAAAGCACCAGGTAATGATGGTATTATACCAGAGATATAGAAAATTCTTTCTAAAAGTACATACTCATTAATACATAAGGTTTTTATTTTGGCCTAAAATGAGCTAATACCCCCCCCCCATCTTGGCAATACTCATTTATTTCGCCAATTTTAAAACCCAATAAAGACCCAACTAGATGTACTTCATATCGACCCATTTCATTACTTAATGTTGATTATAAAATGTTTATGAGTATTTTTGCTGATAGATTGAAGACAATCATCCCAGGCATTATAGATATAGATCAGACAGGCTTCATTGTAAATAGAAACACTTTTGATAATATTAGGAGGACTCTAACATTAATTGATTTTGCAAATAGGAGAAAGAAAGATTTAACACTTATTAGTCTTGATATAAGTTCCGCATTTGATTCAGTAAGTTGGGACTACTTGTTTACCTTACTGAAGTGCACAAACTTCTCAGATGCATTTGTAAATCTAATTGAGCATCTATACAAAGGAGCACTGGCGTACATTAAGATAGGAACATAAGTTTCACAAAAAATACCCATTTTTAAAGGTACAAAACAAGGGTGTCCACTCTCTCCATTATTATTCACTTTAATAATAGAGCCTTGGGCTAATCTGATCAGAAATAGTACTGATATAGAGGGATTTGAAATAGATGAAAATACAATATCTAAAATTCAACTTTTTGCAGATGATGTTCTAATTACATCAGCAGGATCTAATTCTTCTATGCAGTCTCTATTTGATAAAATGATGAATTTTAAAAGTATTTCTGGTTTAATATTCAATGAAGAAAAAACTAAAATACTACCTATATATACACGAAAAATGTTCTCATTAGTGATTTTAGTAAATATGTACCCAATTCAGGTCAGATAACTTATCTAGGTATAATATTAACTAAAGATATTAAATCTATTATACATAATAATTATAATACCTGTCTTCTTAATATACAAAATCTTTTCAATACCTGGAATAATATGTTTTTTACTATGGAAGAGAGACTTACAATTATTAAAATGATAATATTCCCCAAGATATTATACTTAATACAATCAATAATACTCCCACCTACAAAAATAATTATCAAGAAATTGAATACACTAATGTTAAATTTCCTATGGGCACCTAATAGACCTAGGATTGCATTAAAGAAACATACTAATAGCTGGTCTCAAGGGGGTATTTCTTTTCCAGACTTTAACTTATATACTATCTCTTCCATTGTAAAAGTTATTACTTTGTTAATAGATCAGTCATATGTTGCAAAATGGAAAGATTACTGGGAACTAATTAGTATTCACTTCATGAAAATCTCCTTAACACATAAAAATATGATTGTAAATAACTCCATGCTATGGTTACTAAAAGAATTTTGTACTTCACCTATTACACCAAAATATATAGTTAGTTATCCATTAAACATTATTATTAGTTATCGTAATTTTATTTTCATGCATCCTAAATATAAGGAATGGAATTTTATTATATTCCCTATAATGTATACATGAGGTATGCTTTTGTCATCCACTTCTGAAAGAACTCACTTAGCTACAGATAATGATCTAAAGTACTGGTATCAGTTGCTATCTGATAATAAAGTTAAAAATCTAGACTTCTTAAAACAAGAATTTGATCTGAGAGAAACTTGTTGGTTAGAAGTTCAGACCTTTAGACAACATCTCATTAATAAAATTGATTTAATGTCTATAACAGTTAAAGAATCTATTCCAACACTGATTGATTACTTGATATTAAATTTACAACATAAAGTTTCTGATAAAGGTAAGCTTTCATACATACATAAAATTATCAGAGAAGAAACTTTTTACAGTGTAGATACCTACTGGAATTATTTCACTTCTATTAATGGTGACCCACCAAATCAACAAGATAAACAATATATATTGGAATCTGCCCATAAAACTACTTCTTCCATTGTCTGGAGACTTTTTACATGGAAATTTTTACATAGATCCTTTTATACACCTTTGATGATGAATAAAATAAATAATAAAGATAATCTATGTAAAAGATGTAATGTAGAAATTAATGCTGACTGGGCTCATATGTTTTATGACTGTATAAAATTGAAAGAATATTGCAAGTCAATCAATGATTTTTTGCAGGCTCTTTTTACAGATAATTTCATTATTTCTAAATCTCTTATATTATTCAACACTCCTGTACCTCAAAGTGTTAAAAAGGTTAAGCTTCCCTTGTTATGGTCTATTCTAGCAGTGGCTAGAAAAATAATAACCAGAAATTGGATTTCAGAAACACCTCCTTCGTTCAATGAATTTAAAAATGTTATGACTATAGTGTGCCATATGGAATTGATGACAATAAAATCAAGAACTACTAGAAAAACATCTTATTATATTATATGGGATACTTTACAAAACTTGTTAAAAAAATCTTAACTTCAATAGCATGGTATTTTAGTTTAATTAATTGATTTGATTGTAGTGGATGTCTTTGTAAATACTTTGGTTATTTTATTGATTGTTATAATCATATCTATTTTAATTACTTGTATAAAATTGTTATGATATTTCTCTTGTATGTTAACAACAATAAACTTGTTTTTTAAAAAAAAAAAAAGAAGGAACTTGTACAGAGGGCCAATCAAGTCATAATAAACTGAGGCCTCCTATTTTCTCCCACTCTTCCTGCTCTGTAAGTCATGGCAGATGTTTTAGACTTCATCTGGTAGGCAGAGTTGCAAGATATCAAGGTTCATGGTATGTGCAGCCTCATTTTAGGAACAAGTATATAAATCTCAAGAAGATGATGGCTCTAACAAAAGCTATTAAAGTCAGCTATGGACCCCACGACCACTATTAGGGATAACAGGCAATACCACAGTTATGTGGTATATAAGCAAACAAGGGGGAACAAAGTTATATCACCTGTGCAGACTAGCTATGATTTCCTGGGACTTGGCAATTGAGAACAGTCATACTCTTCAGGCTTCATGCATTCTGTCAGAGATGAACACAATAGCAGACCTCTTGAGCATACCAAGGATAGACTCTCACAAGAGGATGCTACACCCAGAGGTCTACCAGGACAATGTCCTTCTGTGTGGAACACCCTAGCTAGATTTCTCTGCCTCCTTTCTCAACAGACAACTAAATAAGTTCTATTCTAGTATTCCATGCAACAAGGCCTGGAAAACAGATGTAATTTCTTTCCTATGGGCAGGACTGTTCCTTTAAGCTTTTCTCCTTTCCTCTGATGCCCAAAGTTCATAGGTTCATAGGTTCATACTAGGCTATCTGCCCTAGGGCATTTATAAGCCTAGCCAGAGTGTGTTTGGCTTTCGCCACCCATTTTAAATTAATTTTGCTATGCCCTTTTTCGAGGTTAGTATACTGTGCCTCTGTCTAACAGTGACACAGAAGTGATACCCAGGGTAAACCTACGATCTCCCATCCACTCATCAAGATTCCTCTTGAAGAGAGTCAATGAGGGACTCTGCCTAACCTGGACTGGGATTTTATTCCAAAGTGAAGGGAGCCTCTGTGTTATGAATCTGTCCCTCCAGCATGTCCTATTTATTTCAGTGCTGAGGTTCAAGTCTCTCGAGTGCATAGCTCGATGGGATTTGGATTTTCTGAGGTGCAGCATGTCCATTAATTCCGGGTTGGACATGGCTTTATACGTCAGGCACAGATTGCCTCTCAGCAGGCGGTATGCCACTGAGTAGAGCTGGAGTTTCTTTAACCGGGCAGCATATGGCATCTGTCTGAGCCCTTTGATCCTCTTGGTGAGGTACTTTGGGGTCTTTCCAGTTGCTGCAGGTGTCTGGTAAGGTACATCCCAAAAGGGGCATTGTACTCAATTATGGGCCTGATGAGGGATGAGTAAAGAGGCATGATGACCTCCCCTGATCTAGATGTGAATCCCTTCATGATTAGGTGGGCTATATAAAATGTTTTTCTAACCACTTTGGCGACATGGTTGTCAAATGAGAGATTGCTATCAACTTGGGTCCCCAGGTCCCTAATTACTTCTTCTGTACTTAATGGATTACCACCTATGTGGTAATTTGTGGGCAGTTTGTTTTTGCCAAAGGGGATGACTATACACTTTTTGGCATTTAGCTTGAGGCCATGGCTCTGGCACTAGCTGTCTGTTTCTATGAGGCCCTTTTGGAGGATGCTTGTGTCAGCTGGAGAGTCGATTATGGCGCCCAGTTTGCAGTCATCTGCGAAATTGGTCAGCCACAGTCCTTCCATGTTGGACTGTACCTCCGAGAAATATATACCGAACAAGAGAGGCCCCAGGACTGAGCCTTGTGGGACGCCACTTGTAACTGGTTTGGAGTCTGACATGGCTTCAGCAATTCTAACCATGTGGGTTCTGTCCTTGAGCCAGTTTGCAACCCATCTAGTGACATAGGGGTTTATATTTAAGCTGGTGAGCTTATCTATAATGCCTGATTGGGGTATTGTATCGAAGGCTTTTGCGAGGTCCAGGTAGGCTGTGTGGACTACCTTCCCCTCGTCAATGGCCTTGGTGACTGTTTCAAAGAAATTGACCAGGTTTAAGAGGCAGGATCTGCCCTTAACAAAGCCGAACTGGGTAGGATCCAGTGTCTGTAGGTCCCCAATATCTTTATTTATGAGGCCCATGATGATCCTTTCCATAGCTTTGCAGACCAAGCTAGTCAGGCTTATGGGGTGATAGTTTCCAGGATCCGCTGAGGCACCACCTTTGTGGAGAGGGACCACTGTTGCTGTACGCCACTCTTTGGGTACATATCCTGTAGTAAGGCTGAGATTGAACAGTAGTTTTATGTTTGGGTTTAGCTCTTCTTGGAGTTCATGTAGGACGCAGCCCGGGACGCCGTCTGGTCCCATTGATGCTGTGTTTTTTGCTTTGGAGAGGGTGGCTCTTACCTGAGCATCTGAGATGTTAGGGGGGCAGCACTCTGCTGGGATAGATATTTGCCCTTTTGGTGGGGAGGGGGGGAGTTTGCGCTGAACCGGTCAGCTAGGATGTTGGCAATGTCTGTGGGTTTGGTGTATTTTTTGTCATTTTGGGCTAATTCTGAGCATATCTGGGAATTCCCACCCAGGTTTCTAACATAACTAAAGAAAGCCTTGTGATTATCCTTAGTGTCTTGTGCAATTTTTCTCTCGAAGCTGACCTTAGACGATTTTATGAGTGCCCATAGTTTTTTGCTAATACTGATCAGAGATGCCTTCCCTTTTTGGGATTTTGCTCTATCATGTAGTAGCTTCCTCCTCCTTCTATTGTATAGTTTGTTTATGGCTGGGGTCCACCAGACCGGATGTCTGCCTTTGGAGGATTGGATCTTGGTTTTATTTGGGATTGCATGATCCATGCATTCCTGAAGGTGTTCATAGAATGCGTTTATAAAGGATTCTGCGGTCTGGGCCATATTTTCCACAAGCCCGGGGGCTTTGAAGGATTCCACCGCGGTTTTGAGGAGTGTGAAATTTGCTTTAGAGAAGTTTTCCACTGTGGTTTTCTGGGCAGGGGGTGGGGTCGGGATGTGAATATCCAGTGAGATTAGTTTATGGTCTGATCTTACCAATGAGGGATACACTTCTGGTCTGGAGCATAGAGTCCCCATGTTGGTGATGATCAGGTCCAGTATGTTTTCCCCTCTTGTGGGAGTGGTAACAAGTTGTTCCATAGTATTTGAGTTTATAAATTCTAGGAACCTTTGGGCTAGGGTGTTGGAGCTAGAGTAATGCTCCCAGTCTATGTTTGGGTAGTTGAAGTCGCCCAATATAATGGTGTTTGGAGAGACCTTCATATTTTCCAGTGTTCTCAGGAAGGCCGAGTGGGGTTCCTGGGTTTGGGAGGGTGGTCTGTAGCAGGCTATAAACTGAAAGGCAGTTTTACCCACTGTTAGTTGCACATGGATAGTCTCTGATGCTTCGTGCTGTGCCACCAACCTGGAGGTGTGGGTATCTTTGACGAATACTGATACTCCCCCCTCCTTTTGTAGTTCGGTCCAAGTTTTGGGGCCAAAAAGCATGGCATGAGGTATAACCTGGTAGTGCTGGGGTGCTCTCGGGAGCCTTGAACCAGGTTTCTGTTACTGCACAGATATCGATGTTCTCCATGCTAAGGAGAATTTCGAGTGCGTGCATCTTGAGGTTTAGACTTCTGGCATTGAGTAGCATTACTCTTAGTTTCTTATCCCTTGTGATACCTATGGAGGAGGGTTTGTCTTTTGAGCCTTGCCTAAAAAAGGGACCAGGGGGGTAGCAATAGCATTTTCCAATATCCGAAAGCCCAGGGGTGACAGGTGCAAGCCGTCCCTAGCGAAGCATCATGGCTTGTCCAGCATGTCATCCCAGGCTGACAGGCATTGGATCCCCTTTGAATGACACCAATACTTAAGCCAATTGTTGAAATTGATCATCTTGTCTTCATATTGTGGCATCATTCTTGGTGAGGGTAAGATGCTACTCAAGGTCAGGGTCATACCAGCCTGGGCTACATGCTCAGAGAGCTCCTCTATGTCTCTTTTCATGTAGTCCAGGGAGGTATGTCTCAGGTCATTCACACCAGCATGGACAATGACTGAGTCATATTTGTACTTGCCTTGGAGTGACCTGAGTGCTTGTGTTATGTGGCGGATCCTAGCGCCCAACAGGCAGCTCACCATGACCTTCTCCTTGTTCAGCCTGGTGAGCGGGACGTCAGTGTGCCTGACGATAGAGTCACCTATTACAAGTGTAACATGTGTGTTGTTTAGCCTTAAGGGCTGTGACTGTTCGGCACACTGGCTTTGTGAGCTATGTGTTGCATGTGTTTTGTTTTGGGGTGGCGGTTGCTTGGGTGTCTGTTTTGGAGGTGTCTGCTGCTTAGGCAGATTTTTATTTAGAGCCTCCAAGTATGTTTTTGTGAGTTTATATGTTTGGTTTGCTGTCGTGGTAGGTCTATGTGACACTGGAATTGTAGTGAGAGTGGTTTCCTTCTCCTCCTGACTGGTTACGCTAGTACTGAGTTGAGAGAGCTTAGCCTCCAGTTTGGCTATATGGTTGCATCTCTCACATGTGTTGGAATTTGTTGGTAGGAGGGGAGGGTTGTCTGTGTACATGAGGCAGTTGTAACATTGCCTCAAGATTCTCAGATTCACCAGCTGGACCGGAGAGGAGATTGACAACTGACCTTTGGACATGCTAGAATAGTATTGGGAATTCCTTTATAATTGAAAAAAAAGGGCCAATGGGGAACAAGGTACTCAAGGGGAGTTTGTGAGGGTGTAGTGCTTTTAATTTTTAGTGCTGACTTATATAATTGCTTTAGTGAGCAAGTGCCAGGTAACTTAAATGCAATGTGTTACAGATAACTTAAATACAAAAACAACAAACAGTAACTTTCTTTCAAGTGAAACAAGGAAATAAGTACAGTAAGCAATGCAGATATCACTAGGGATCCACAGAAGCGCTGAAAAGCCACGTTTTAGGTGGAATTAGCATTTCAGGGAAATAACAAGCAAACAAACAACAAGCATACAAACAAAGCTAGATTGAGCAGGCCTGGATCTAGTCTATGCTACAGCAAACAAGGTGCAAAGTAAGAAACAGTTCAAATATGCAGGCACTATAAGCCTTTAACCAGAAATTCCCAGCTCAGAAGGGCAGAGTCCAGCCTCTCCTCCCATGAGAGTGCAGACCACGAACCTTCTTAATGTAAAATAACTGGCCTGAAGCCCAAGTGCTTAAACCAGAACTAATACACTTTTAGAATAACAGACACTGAGCCCTCAATCAGCACTTCCCAACTTCGAAGGATGTAAGCTACCTGTCCCGCCACCACAATGCAGGCCACAAACCTTCCTAATGTAAAACAACTGGTCTGAAGCCCAAGTGCTTAATCCAAAAGACTTAGAATGATAGCTACACTTTAATCAACTTTCTACCAAGCAGTAATAAATACAACTGAATACTTTAAAGAATGCCTGGATTAGTGCTCAAGTTATACAAACAAAGCTAGATTCAGCAGGCCTGGATCTAGTCTATGCTACAGCAAACAAGGTGTACCAATTTCAGTAAGCAGCAGTTCAAGTATGCAGGCACTATAAGCCTTTAACCAGAAATTCCCAGCTCAGAAGGGCAGAGTCCAGCCTCTCCTCCCACAACAGTGCAGACCACGAACCCTCTTAATGAAAAATAACTGGCCTGAAGCCCAAGTGCTTAAACCAGAATTAATACACTTTTAGAATAACAGACACTGAGCCCTCAATCAGCAGTTCCCAACTTAGAAGGATGTAAGCTACCTGTTCTGCCACTACAGTGCAGACCACAAACCTTCTTAATGTAAAACAACTGGTCTGAACCCCAAGTGCTTAAACTAAAAGGCTTAGAATGAGTTACACCAAGCAGTAATAAATACAATTGAGTACTTTTAAGATGATGCAAAAGCAAAATAAAGTAGGAAGAAACACAAATACAGTAAAAGCAGATAACATTTTTTTAAGTGGAAAGAGAGAAAGGAAAGAGAGAAAGGAGTAGCAGAAACTAAGCTGATTGGCCTTCTCAAATGTTCTCCCTGTACTGGGTAGAATGAGGTAATGACACTAGACTGGGAGGAGGGTCCCAGATCAAATTTACACTAGGGGCGGGCAACTGCAAAGCCACCAACTATAAAAACACTATACCAACAGGGAAGGAGGGTGGGAAACAAACTGCAGAAATGTTTCTCACAGCAGAAAAGCAGCAGCGAGCCTTTAAATGAAAGTTTTAAACAGCTAAAGGAGCCTCTAGAAAAAATAGTTTAACTGCAACAAGTTATCAGAAACAAACAACCTAACAGATGCTTAATAAAAGTGGACAATTTCCAGTTAATAGAAAAATGCACAGTGCACAAAGTGCTATAAATAACAAAGAAATAAAGAACAAAATAAAAAAAAACAGGATACTTAATGTTATATATTATAGCTCCAAGTTTCCTCAGTGTCCTTCCTTCAATCAGTTCAGTGTGAAATGGCAGAACACTCACAACTGAATTTCTTAGGTAACAGAAAGTTGAAACCTGAGACAGCTTTTAAGAAAGAAATCTCAAAAGAACCAATGAGGTGCTTAGTCTAAGCTGTAGTCCAGGTGACCTCAGTCAGCCAATGACCTCAAACAATTCTCTCTCACTGAAATGCCTGATGGCTTTGGCTAAACCAAGATGTCCCTGAATATGTGCTCAGACACACAGCCTCCACAAATACTAGGCCCAAATACAAGCCTGAATATGGAAATGTAACAAATATCCCCACTGCTTAGAACAAACTGCAGAAATGTTTCTCACAGCTGAAAAGCAGCAGTGAGCCTTTAAATGAAAGTTTTAAACAGCTAAAGGAGCCTCTAGAAAAAAGAGTTCTTCTAAAGATCTAGATGGACTTGCCAAAGATACTTCTAGTAACTTTATTTTGACATAGACAACCCTGGTTCTCTTTTCTCAGGCATATGGCCAAGGGCAATTACCAACTACTTCTTCACAGAAAGGATCTTCTCACAAAGGACAAGAGATCCTTAAGCCATCCCAATATTCAAACGTTCCACCTAGTAATATGGACTATAGAGTTTTAATCCCATTTAGGCACCTTTTTATCAGGACATGCAATAACTTTTAAAGAAGGCTAGAAAATGTAATACTTATAAATCCATACAGCTAAATTTTA
Organism: Protopterus annectens; assembly: GCF_019279795.1. Classification (NCBI taxonomy): domain Eukaryota; kingdom Metazoa; phylum Chordata; order Ceratodontiformes; family Protopteridae; genus Protopterus; species Protopterus annectens. The sequence goes on from NC_056729.1 coordinate 1,119,531,997, forward strand.
TATTTGGTGTCATAAAAGAGAGAAAAATTAATCCCAGGTAGGGGGTCATCTCATGCTTCATTACCTGTATGAATTTGCTCAGTTCTCAGCTAGGGTACACTTCTGTGAAGGTGCATCTTTTGTCTATTTCTGATTGTCTTCCTTTGGATCCTTACTTCAAGTTAAACAGTTTGGAAAGGGGTTTTGCATATTAGGTCACCTAGGAAGAAGTGACTCTTCCTTGAGATCTTATGTATGTATATGTGTATGTATGTATGTATGTATGTATTAATGCATGTATGTATGTTTGTATCTATGTATCTATGTATGTATTTATTTATTTCCCCTTTTGAACCTGCAAATAGTGCTTCTTTAAAATTACTTTCATGGAAGACTGCTTACTTATTCCTCTGATTTCAGCTAGATGGGCATTAGAGTCACAAGCTCTTATATCTAGATACCCTTTCTTGAACTTCCACAAAACCAGAATGAGTCTTTGAACCAACTCTTCTTTTATGCCAAGGGCTGCCTCTGAATTTATCTTGAACCAGACCATTTATCAACTTGCATTTTATCTTGATCCCAAAAATAGTGGACAGAGCATTCTGCAGTCTTTAGACATGCCTAGACAATTGGGATTTTACCTGGATAAGACTAAGAATTGTAGAAAGTCTAGCCAGTGTTTTCTGTCCTTTGATACCAAAATGAAAGGGCAGACCATTTCTAAACAAACCATTTCTAGATGTCTGTTTCAAGCTATCAAAGTTTGTTACACTCTGCATGGAGAATACTCACCTCAGAAGACCAAAGCTGTGGGTACTTCTGAGGTTTTTTGGAAAGGAGTGGACTCTAGGTCTGTTTAGTGGTAGTGATTTGGTCTTCTGGCCAGACCTTTATTAGGCACTACAAGCTTGATTTAGTGTCCAGAGCTAGAACTTTATTTGCAAATGATCTTCTGCAAGATTTCTAGACTCTGGACTTTCTTCCTAAACTATGTCAGTAATCTAATATTGTTATGGCTCCTGCAACAGTGATCTAACGAAGAATATAGTACAGTTTTATAAGTGAACTTGCCATAACAGTAGATCCTCCCTCCTTTTATCTTTTTTTCTTTTCCTTGTCTTTTCTTCCAGGCTGGGGTGGGGTATCCCACTTTACCCTGCCCATCTGACAACACATAGCAATCTCTACTGTTTGACTTAATTGTTATAGATGTTTAGGATTATGCCTCCTCTTTAGGGCAAGAAAACTGTGATTTTTGTCATGCTCACATATCCCTGTTACACATGGACATTTCTCTCATGATAAGATCAAATGTACAGTGTGAGAGAAAGGATCCCAAAGCTTTGTAGACTGGCTGGATATCCAGTCATTGGAAGGAAATACCCCATATCATTATGAATACTGCAACAGTGATCTTTTCGAAAGTCTAATGTTATGGTAATTAAACTTACATAGCTGTACTACATTAATTCTCTGTCACAGGAAAATGTTAACTCTATGTTTCTGTGTATCATTTTAGTAATATTTGTATCCTCATACTGGAATGTTTCATGTTGAACAATTCTGTATTCAGTTTTATCTGTATAATTCTGTTACAAAAACTCACTGACATTGATGTAGTTTTTATGCTGTAATGTGGATGAGCCCATAACAGATGCTCATTGACACTGATGTAATTCCCATGCTGTAATATACCATGTTGTAACATGTTCTAGTTATACAAATGTGTGCTAAGGTACACGGGTTAAGATTGAAAAGGGTCTCAGAATCAGCTTATTTTAAGGAAACAAAGAATAAAATAAATAAGTAAACAATACGTCAATGCCCTTATTTATTAACAGGAGTGAAACAGTAACTGCCATTAGCCCAAATTACCTGGTAGTTGGTGTTTCATTCCTGTTAATAAATAAAATAATTATAAACACACATGACAGTATACAGTATCAGTTTGTCAACATTTAGCAAAAAATGTTTTCTCAATCAATAACTACATAAGTATATGATCAGCTACAAGTTTCTTAAAAAGGAAGAAATAAAAGTATTTTACATGTAAAAGAATGAGATGAGTAGTATACTAAATATTTTAATATACAAAGAAACATAAAACTGGACAGGAAACAGTATATTTGAACAAGGAAAAAAAAAACAATCTGCCTATAGCTAGTTTTACCTTTGTTATTAAAAAAGCAATAACTAAAAAAATGGAAATCTAAGTCTAAACCAGCTTTAATAGAAGTAGTGAATATAGCAACAGAGATAAAACAACTTGAAATGGGATCTTTAGAAAAGGGAAGGAGCGAATTACATAGAGAAAAAAATGAGAATCGTGGGTGCAACAAATGCAGAGGTAGAACAAGGTTGAAAAGAAGGCAGGATTTGAAACAGTTATGTAATTTTTCACTGACAATGACTGGATAGATAAAAAGTGATATATAATGTTTGCAAATACATAATGTTTGTAACTAAAATTATATCAATATGGTGTGCCTATGTCATACGTGATAATTTAATAAAGATGTTTGTTGTTTAAAAAAATACTGGACTGGATACACTGGTTGAATTTTAGACCATATTACAGGCAGAGAAAATTTTCAGCACAAAAGACATAAGTCACAAGCAGCATAATAACTTTTTCTTCTCAACTCTACTGTTTTCTGGATTGGATGTTTTTAATCCAGAAACAGAGTTTCACATTTACAGAATAATAGCAAAGAAAACGAAAACGGCTACACTCCTATAGGCAAATGTTGCACTGTAAAATACACTGAATGTAAAAATCAAAACAAACAATTCAGCAGCAGCAACCATGCAGACTCCAACACAATATAGTCAAATAACTCATACATTTATGAATAAACACTTCAAAATGTAAAAAAACAACAAATCGATTTTATTAGTGCACTCAGTCGGCTGAGTGCACTAATAAAATCGATTTGTTGTTTTTACATTTTGAACTGATTTACACAATAATGATTTTGCTTGACTGCCTTGGGCTATCTGTGACCTTTACATAATTTCTAATTGCTTTACAGCCTGTTAGCTCAGTTGAAGAAGAAAGAGTCGCAGGTCTGATAACTATATGACAGAACAAATTACAGTTTGTATCACATGGCTGTCATATATTTCAAGCCCATATGTAATTGCAATGTTTCCCAGCAGAAGGACGTTAGAACTTCAGTTGCAAACTATATATACCTTTTATCATTTAGGTTTGTCACATGTCCTGACACCTGCAGAGTTTATGCCTGGACAGCTTTTGCCTGAGCTTAAATTCTAAGACTGCAACTTTCCAACCTACCTGTAAACAAATGTTTATTTCTCAAAAGCCATAAAAGTCACAAAAAAGTTAAAATACAAAAGTTATTCAACACAAACACCTATTCACAAAGACGATATTAATATGTTAGCATCATCTAATTGTAACATTATAACGAGCAAGTAATTTGATAATTTGTAAAATTAAGTGTTACAATTATGCTAATAAGTATTAACATTTGTTTAACCATTGCAGATAGACCTCTATCAGTATGAGTTTTGCTCATGCAAATGCATCCTATGATTTGCTGTAAAGTAGCTTTGCAGATGTCACTCCCTTTTTTAGATATTTGCTAATTATGATTCATATGCATATCTGTATATTTTTTGGACAAATAAATAAATATATGATAAGCAGTGCTAGTTAGATACCAACTATCAGTGCAAAGTTTTTTTCAGCATAGTTTATGCTTTCATCTGAAACATTGAAGTACCACAGAACATATCTTCTAATTCATGTTACTGATATAATATATGACATGTATTCATAATATTGTTGGAAATTTATTCATTTATTTATTTATTTACTGACATTTGATTACTGGGAAAGTCCGACTGGGCAGACATTCATTTTCAAAAGCTCCAACGTATTACAAAATATTTTCTGAACAATAATTTTACAATCTTCAAAAATAAAACAAAAACATCTGCAGTTTAAATAATTATAACAAATTAGACATAATATAAATAAATTGATTAAGAATCAATGTATTTATATTATGTCTAATGCAAATACATTGATTAAGAATCAATACACATTATAAGACAATCTTGTAATATTTAGAGAAATTTTAGACAGTTTGTACAGAAATTAAAGGTAAGTTAGTCTAATACAAACAGTAATTGCAATATGAACTGAGAAAAACAGGCTTATGGTATATTTAGAGAGAAAGTCAGGGAAGAGCATTTGATAACAGTAAGGAAGGATGTGAAGAATGGAGAATAAGGAGGTATAAGGAATGAAATAGTACTTATTCACATTTAGGGATATAGTTTATCTGGGTTTTGAGCAAGAACAGAGAAATATTTTAGCTAGGAAGTCTTTCAGAGTGGTTTTGAAAGATGGAATGAAGGGTATAGACCTGACGGATAAAAGTAAGATGTTTCAGGCCTTAGCAACTTTGTAAGAATACAGACAATGGCTAACAGATTTGCTAGGTTTGTAGACAGACAGGAGTTTTTGGTCACTGAATCTCAACGAATGACTAGGAGCATAGTTGTGTAAAATGTTTTTTTTAACACTTTTATTGAATTATCACTTGTGATAGGCAAATTTACATTTATTCAAAAGTAATCAAATTGTATTAAATTAACATTAACAAACATTATGCTTCACATATATTGCTATATATCACATAACCCAGGCAACATTACATACATGATTCAGTTCCTGCCACTTTTTTTAAACAAGAAACATCTTTATTAAACCATCACTTACAACATAAGCAATCATACATTTATATAAAATGTATATAAATGATAATGAACCACACCAACACAATCCTAGTTGCAAGCTTTTTACATCACAAACCATACTGGCACACTCTCAGTTGCAAACATTATACATCACTTATAATCTAGCCAATCATTTTCAGTTAAAGGTTACATAGCTCATTTAAGTCCTGTCTTCTTTTAAACCTCATTCCTCCCCTGTATATACTGTTCCCACAATTCCTTTTTTTCCTATGCAGTTTGCTTCTACTCTTTTCTAAAGATCTCAATTCCAGCTGTTTATCACTGTTACTATATTCATTACTTCTAATATAGTTGGTTTAGATTTTGATAGTGTAGTGCTGGACATGCAGATGGATGCTGGATAATGTTATAAGTGGTAAGAAGCTGTGTACATGTTAGGTGAAAGGGGTATGTGCTGCAAATTTAGAAACTTGGTTATAGCATTGTTCAAGTTTTAAATATTGTGAAACCTGGAGATTAGTAAGGATGCAAGTGCCATAAAGATGAGCGAGGAGGAGATAAGCAGTGGCAAGTGCAGTTTTAGTTGCATTGGTGAGAAAATTTTTGGCTTTGTAAAGCATCTCTAGTTTTTTATGAGTTTTTCTTATGCAGTTTTGTATATGCAGGTTGAATGTACGATTATAATCCGCTATCATAACTCAAATTTTCTCTGGCACCAAGAAGTCAATTAGTCTAAGGAGCCTTACCTGACTTCAAGCGTGAATGGGCATATGAAATGCCATTTCCTAAAGTGTCCATGTGGACAGTGCCTGAGATATTGTCAGAAATAAGACATTTATGCATATTTTATTGCTAACAAGTATAAATATCTGCAAACTGGTAGCAGGCAGACAACAGGTATTGATGACGAGTTTTGCAGCATTATGCAACTTTTTATTTGACATCATAAAGTCCTATATACATTCTTTCTTGTTCAAGTTATTAACATACATAAACATTAATATGGTACATATTCATACCCTAGCATAAAATGAAATTATATCTTCATGCTTACTGACCACTGTATTTGGGTTTGTGATCATTCTTGATGTGTTCAATGAGTTGTACTGAAAAATGCTGCTCCAAAATGCTACTATGTGGACACTGCTCAAAATCTTTACATTAAATATGCAAAATATATGTAATTATTATATTTATTACTAAACCAGTACTAATATATTCAAACTGCTGGGAGTTATTTATCAAAAAAGTTATTTATCAAATAACAGTGAAAATATTCACAGCATTATGAAAGCTTTCAGTTGATGCCATGATTCACCATGTAAAACTCTTTGTAGCAGAGAAGTACTTCTAATCGACTGTTATGCTGTGCGGATCTCATGAAGTAGCACCCTACCTCTTCAGCTGTTCATGTGAAGAGTAAAAAACAAAAGAAAAATTCAGTTGTCAGGTACCTGTAGTTGAAACAGGCTATGTTTCTGCACTCTGTCCCTGACCCTCCTTCCTCACATTTTAGTAAGAACATTTTTTTTTTCTTTTTAATTGTAGCAAACTGCTTGCTACATTGTAGCAAGCAGTTATTATGTTTATGCTCCGCACGGAGTCCTACAGTACTCTTGTTTAAGTTTTAAAAATGTTTAAACTGTAGCAACTTATATTCTGCATGTGGTGCTACATTTCTCAGGTTTAGTTTAATGGAAAAAGAAATGTTTTAAACTGTAGAAAACTGCTTGCTAGAATTTAACAAGCAGTAGCTGCAGCTTAGATCACACATGGATCACAGACAGGTGATCCGCTGTGGCAACCCCTAACTGGGAAAAGATGAAAGAAGAAAAAAAAGGACAAAGTAAGTAATACAAGTGTTAACATTACACATATTTATAATTTTGAAGGAAAGCAAATTGCAGTATCTCACTTACTGACTATTTCATTTATGACCTGAGACATTCCAAAAACTGTAAGTTGGCTAAGCCTATGAAAGACTGACCAAAAACACCAAATGGGCAAGGCAAAACCATGAAATCCAAAAGCCCAAAGCAGATGGTGAGACAATAAAGCCCAAGGAACGATTGTTTTAAAATTTATTACACATACACATAAACGCTGAACAACCATACGTTTTTGTTTGTAATCACTTCATCAGATGTGGGACAAACTACAAATCCATTCCATTTATAGCCTTCCTATGTCAAATCAACCAATGACAAACATACTTTAATAAGACTCAATAAAACAAATACACACATATATCCTTTCCTTAATAAAATACAGATTATTCACCCTAACCTAACCAGTTTTTAATTAAAATATTTATAACCAATTCATAAAATATCTATAATAAATTAAAACATTTGATAATGACTATAAAAATGTTTAAAAAAGTGTTAAAAACACATTATATATAACATTGGTTCCATCTTGTGGTTACAATGAAAATTACATCCTTAAATATTCCTGTTAAGCAGACAAATTCATGAATAAAATTATTATCAGTGAATAAGAAAGAATAAAATGTTTTTACCATTTTTTAAAAAGAACTAAAATAGGGAAAACATAAGCTTAATATGAACACTAAAATACGTAGTACATCAAGTCATATTTTCTTCTTCTTACAATTTTGCTGCTCTTAATTTCAATAGGGAAATAATAGAAATGTGGTCATTTAACCCAGGATTTTTATTTGCCTCAAGGGTTAACTGCCACCAAAGTTCTTTGTACTCTATAGTCTTTCCCATAACCCTCCTCTATTTTCTCTCTACTTTTTCCAATACAAAAAATAGAAAGTGTGCATTAATGCATTCCTGCTTATGCTTATATAGGGCATTTGTACATTTCTTTGTTTTGTACATCATATAAATGTTCATATATTCTTCATAGGTTCATAGGTTCATACTAGGCTATCTGCCCTAGGGCATTTATAAGCCTAGCCAGAGTGTGTGTGGCTTTCACCACCCCTTAGGATGAGAATACTATACCCATTAGTTTGCTGTGCCTCTGTCCAGCAGTGATACAGAGATGATTCCCGGGGTAAACCTACGATCTCCCATCCACTCGTCAAGATTTCTCTTGAACAGAGTCAGTGAGGGGCTCTGCCTCACATGGACTGGGATTCTGTTCCATAGTGTAGGGAGTCTCTGGGTGATGAATCTGTCCCTCCAGCACATCCTATTTACATCCGTGTTGAGGTTTAAGTCTCTTGCTCTCGTGGCTCTGGTGGATTTGGATTTTTTGAGGTGGAGCATGTCCATTAATTCCGGGTTGGACATGGCCTTGTATGTCAGGCACAGATCACCTCTGAGCAGACGGTATGCGACTGAATAGAGCTGGAGTTTCTTCAGTCGGGCATCATTATGACATATGTTTGAGCCTTTATCCTTTTGGTGAGGAACTTTTGGGGTCTTTCCAACTGCTGCAGGTGTCGGGTAAGGTACATTCCGAATGGGGCGTTGTACTCAATCATTGGTCTGATAAGTGAAGAGTACAGGGGTACAATGACCTCTCCTGATCTGGATGTGAATCCCTTCATGATCAGGTGGGCAATGTAGAAGGTCTTCCTAACCACTTTGGCAATGTGAGTGTCAAAAGAGAGGTTACTGTCAACTTGGGTCCCCAGGTCCCTGATAACTTCTTCCATGTTTAATGGATTACCACCTATGTGGTAATTTTCCCAAAGGGTATGACTATACATTTTTTGGCATTTAGCTTAAGGCCATGGCTCTGGCACCAGTTATCCATTTCTATGAGACCTTTCTGGAGGATGTCTGTGTCTGATGGAGTGTCAATTATGGTGCCCAGTTTGCAGTCATCTGCAAATTTGTCAGCCACAATCCCCCTATGTTTGCCTGCACTTCAAAAATAAATGCCGAACAAGAGGGGCCCAGGACTGAGCCCTGTGGGACACCGCTCGTGACTGGCTTAGAGTCTGACATGGCACCAGCAACTCTAACCCTGTGTGTTCTGTCCTTGAGCCAGTTTGCAACCCATCTTGTGACATATGGGTTTACATCTAAGCTGGTGAGCTTTTCTATGATGCCCGAGTGGGGTATTGTGTCGAGCAGCTTTGCTAGGTCAAGGTAGGCTGTGTGAACTGCCTTACCCTCATCAATGGCCTTAGTGACTGTTTTGAAAAAGTCAACCAAGTTCAAGAGGCAGGATCTGCCCTTGACAAAGCCAAATTGGGTAGGATCCAGTGTCTGTAGGTCCCCAATGTCTTTATTTATGAGTTCCATTATGATCCTCTCCATAGCTTTGCAGACAAGGCTTGTCAAGCTTATGGGGCGGTAATTTCCAGGGTCCGTAGAAGCACCGCCTTTGTGGAGTGGGACCACAGTTGCCGTCGCCATTCTTTGGGGCATTATCCTGTAATAAGGCTAAGATTAAACAGCAGCCTTATGTGTGGGTTTAGTTCCTCATTGAGTTAGGTAGCACACAGCCGGGGACACCGTCCGGTCCCATTGATGCTGTGTTTTTGCTTTAGAGAGAGCAGCTCTCACCTGAGCATCTGAAATGTGTGTGATGCTCCACTCTGCTGGGGTAGATATTTCTCCTTTTGGGGAGGGAGGGAGAAATTTGCACTGAACCTGTCTGCCAGTATGTTGGCAATGTCTGTGGGTTCAGTGATTTTTTATCATTTTGGACTAATTCTGAGCATATCTGGGAGTTTCCATCCAGCTATCTAAGATAGGTAAAGAAGACTTTATGATGCTCTTTTGTGTCATTAGCGATTTTTCTCTCAAAGTTGGCCTTGGATGATTTTATGAGTGATCGTAGTTTTTGCTAGTATTGATCAGAGATGCCTTCCTCTTAGGGATTTTGCTCTGTCATGTAGTAGCTTTCTCCTCTTGTTGTAGAGTTTGTTTATGGCTGGAGTCCACCAGACCGGCTCCTGCCTTTGGTGGAAAGGGTCTTGATTTTATTAGGGATTGCTTGATCCATACATTCCTGGAGGTACTCAGAGAAGGCATTTGTAAGGGTTTCAGTAGCGTGGGTTGTGGTTTCCACTGGCTCGGGGCCTTGAAGGATACCACTCCAGTCTTAAAGTGTGAAGTTTGCTTTTGAGAAGTTCTTCACTGGTCTTTTGCTGGGGTGGGGCGGGATGTGGATCTCCAGTGAGATTAATTTATGGTCTGATCTCACCAATAAGGGATATACTTCCGGTGTGGAGCATTTTGTCCCCATGTTTGTGATGATCAGGTCTAGTATATTTTCTCCTCTTGTGGGAATACTACAATTTTCATAAATGTATCTAAATGGGTTGTTTGGGTCCTGCATAATATCAGTGTTTTGTATAATGTTGTTTTCTTCTAAGTCAGGGTGGGGAGCACTGTCCATGTTTAGTACCTCCCCCTCCCCTTGTTGCCCCCCTCGAAAATTTGAAGTATGTTGCTGTTGATATTCCATTTTGTTTTTAATTCTTTCAGATCTTCTTATTTGGGGTAATTGGTTAAAATCATCCAGTTCTGAAACTTGCTCCCCTATTCTAACTTGTTCTTCATTGTTAGTGTCTCTGCTTCCCTCTTACTACTATTTTCCCATAACCTTGTACCTGTTTTTGGTTTTGGGTAACTATTATGATTTTTATATTCAGTAATATCATGTTCCAACTTCCTTATCTTTCTTTTAATAAGTTCATTACATTGTCCGTCAACTTCTCTTTGAATGTCATAATATTTTTCTTGTTCATCAGGAATGGAAAACATCAAGTCATTTTTAATAGAGTTATTCACACTCTCAATTTCAATTAACAAATGTTTCTTTACCCTATTATTTTCTTTAATAATACATTTTAAAATGTCTAACCCACATCTGTTAAAAACCTCAATTAATTCACTGTGAAAAGTGCTTCCAGTTGTTACATTGTTTGGGTATTTCCAAATTCTTAATCCTTTGGGCACATTTCTGCCTTGTAGGACAAAGTAGTTAAACAAAGACATGCTGTAGGTGGATTGGACACTCTAAATTGACCCTAGGTGTGGGGGTGTGCATGTGCCTTTTGTGGAAGGCTGGGCACCGGGCTGGCAACTCGACACCGTAAAAAACTCCACTGCCAATCATGAGCAGACAGGTGATCCGCTGTGGTGACCCCTAACCAGGAAAAGCCGAAAGAAGAAAAAGAAGGACAAAGTAAGTAATACAAGTGTTAACATTACACATATTTAGAATTTTGAAGGAAAGCAAATTGCAGTATCTCACTTACTATTTCATTTCTGTCCTGAGACATTCCAAAAACTGTAAGTTGGCTAAGCCTATGAAAGGTTATTCTACAATGTTTCCAGCAGGATATTGCTTAAAACATTAACATAAATAATGATACTTATAAATATTTTTATTGATAATCAAGGAACAAACCTTTACAAAGTTCCAGTATTTAGACATTAGCAATCAGTGCAGAGTTTTCTAGCATTACTTACCCTTTCATTTGATGCCCTGAAATTGTGCACACATGCACACACATGCGCGTGTGCGCGCGTGCACACACACACACACACACACACACACACACACCTGTATTTAGAAATACATATCTGCATTTATAAACACACACACGCACACACACACACACACACACACGCACACACGCACACACGCACACACACACACACACACACACACACACACACACACACACACACACACACACACACACACACACACACACACACACACACACAAAGCTCACATGCGTGCAAGTTACACACATATACACAAAGATACACAAATGCTCACATGCATACAACCACACACGCACATACATATGCATTTATAAATACACAAACTATTGCAGTATTAAATAAACATACACTTGCATTTATTGCTACACAGACACACTTGCAGTTATAGATACATGCACACTAGCACTTATAAATACATACAATTGCATTTATAAACATACATACATGTGTTTTATACACACACAAGCACTCACACACCCTTGTGTGTGTACACACACACACACACACACACACACACACACACACACACACACACACAAAAAATCAGATTTCACCAAACTGCTATTTATCAAACATAGTTACAAGTATATATAGCAACAATAAGGTAACATTTTTTGAGATTTTTCAATTATATAATGACACAAAATGACTAGAAATAAGTGCATTATTTTGCACCATGATTCCTGCACTTGATGCTGTTTCATTTTTAATGAAGTGCAGTAATTTGTTGATATTATGTGCACTTTGCTACACATATTTATTTTCTTAGTCTTCAGTGGCAGTAGGTGATATATGCTTTAGTATCTGTCTCGCCACTTAAGGCATCTTCATAGTACTGCTGTGCTATGTTTTGAAAGGCTAAATAGGCTGGCTGGTGATGCATGATGTTTCCCTTCTACTACTTATTGCAATTTGTTTTTCTTCTTAGTTCTAGTGTACATGATAGAAAAAAAATAATAAAAAAAAAACACAATTGAAAAGGTTTTGCTGATGACCCTGCACAATTGCAGGAATTTATGTTTGTGACCTATCTGAGCCTGTTCTACATGGAGCTGCTCATACACCTGACAATCCGATCGCCTTGTTCTCTGGTGACATCATGCATTTGTGAAGTTCCAGGTAGAACAAAAAGAATTAATATGCATAATGTTGTTGTCCTGGAATGTACAGGAGTTGGGGGGGATCTACAATTGCTTTGTTTTTAATTGCCACGATATCACCAATGTTGCCTGACAAAATGAAATCACTGCAGGAAATGACTGGGCCACTCAATGTGCTTTGTGTGGCTACTTGGAACTAAACCAGATGAAGCAAATTGCAGGAATAAAAATTATATTTTATTCTTTTTTCCCCAGTGGGAGCTATATATATTTTAATTGCTTGCAGTTAAAGATGCACAATCATTGAAGTCAGCAATCATGATTGTGCTTCTTTAGATACTTAGTTGAGGGGAATAGTTTTGCATGCTGTAGGCAGCGTTCTTTGGGGCTGTAGGGAGTCTGCTTGTCATTTTGGAGCGTGTACCTTAGGTGCAGTCCAGACTTTACAAGGATGGCACTATATGCATGAATGAGTTAATAAAAAAAGGGCTCATGTTCGTACATCATTCCATGCTACTGAAAAATGCACATACTGCATTTTAAAATACTTTTTTCAGTGTAGCAGCTGTAAGTTTTACAAAACTTATGTGCAGCTCACATATCTTATAGGTTCATAGGTTCATAGGTTTATACTAGGCTATCTGCCCTAAGGCATTTATAAGCCTAGCCCAAATTTTTGTGGCTTACGCCACCCCTTATATGAAAAAATACTGTGCCCATTAGTTTGTTGTGCCTCTCTCCAGCAGTGACACAGAGATGATTCCCGGGATAAACCTATGATCTCCCATCCACAGGTCAAGATTTCTCTTGAACAGAGCCAGTGAGGTGCTCTGCCTCACATGGATCGGGATTTTATTCCACAGCATAGGGAGTCTCTGAGTGCTAAATCTATCCCTCCAGCACGTCCTGTTTATATCCGTACTAAGGTTTAAGTCGCTTGCTCTAGTGGTTTTGGTGGATTTGGATTTTTTGAGGTGGAGCATGTCCATTAATTCCGGGTTGGACATGGCCTTGTATGTCAGGCACATGTCACCTCTGAGCAGATGGTATGCAACTGAATAGAGCTGGAGTTTCTTCAATCTGGCAGCATATGACAGATTTTGGAGTCCCTTTATCCTTTTGGTGAGGAACTTTTGGGGTCTCTCCAATTGCTGCAGATGTCGGGTGAGATACATCCCGAATGGGGCATTGTACTCAATCATTGGTCTGATAAGTGAAGAGTACAGGGGAACAATGACCTCACTAGATCTGGATGTGAATCCCTTCATGATCAGGTGGGCAATGTAGAAGGTCTTTCTAACCACTTTAGCAATGTGAGTGTCAAAAGAAAGGCCACTGTCAACCTGGGTCCCCAGGTCCCTGATAACCTCTTCTGTGCTTAGTGGATTGCCACCTGTATGGTAGCTTGGGGTTACCTTGTTTTTCCCAAAGGGTATGACTATACATTTTTTGGCATTTAACTTCAGGCCATGGCTCTGGCACCAGCTATCTGTTTCCGTGAGTCCCTTCTGAAGGATATCCATGTCCGATGCACTTTCCACTATGGCGCCCAGTTTGCAGTCGTCTGCAAACTTTGTCAGCCAAAGTCCTCCCATGTTGTCCTGTACTTCTGAGAAGTAGATGCCGAACAATAGGGGGCCAAGGACCGAACCCTGTGGGACACCACTTGTGACCGGCTTGGAGTCTGACATAGTGCCAGCAACTCTAACCCTGTGGGTTCTGTCCTTAAGCCAGTTTGCAACCCATCTTGTGACATATGGGTTTACATTTAAGCTGGTAAGTTTTTCTACAATACCCGAGTGGGGTATTGTGTCGAAACATTTGCAAGGTCAAGGTAGGCTGTATGGACTGCCTTTCCCTCATCAATGGCCTTGGTGACTGTTTTGAAGAAGTCGACCAAGTTCAAAAGGCATGATCTGCCCTTGACGAAGCCAAACTGGGTCGGGTCCAATGTCTGCAAGTCCCCTATATCTTTGTTTATGAGCTCCATTATGATCCTCTCCATAGCTTTGCAGACTAGACTTGTTAAGCTTATGGGGCGGTAATTACGAGGGTCCGTACCATATCTTTTACATTCTAATTCAGAAAACAATGGGGCATTCATACAGTATCAATAAAACAAGCAAAAAAAAAAATGGCCAGCACTCTTTGTCAGCGAGATGAAAAAATGAGTCATGTAAAGCAAACCTGTTTTGGCAAAGGAGCCTTCTTTAGTGCAACAATTCCTCACCTTTGCCAAAACTGGTTTGCTTTATATTACTCTAAAATACATTTTTTTTTCATCTCGCTGACAAAGAGTGCATTTGTTTTTTTTTTTTTTTTAATTCATATATAAACCTCACACCTGTCTCCTCTTCTAGAACTTAAGCTATTTTTACTGAGATACTGTTAAAAAAAACAAACCTAGATATGAGTGTGCACTCTTTCTATACACTACCGAAATTCCTCATATTAAATCACTATCTGAATTTTTACCCTTGGTAATAGGGCTGCAGCCTGCCTGAATAGGCTCCATCTTGATAGGCTCTGACTGAATCTTACAAGCAGCCACTCTGTGGCTCAGATAAGACACTTCTGTCAAGTATGCCTGACACTTACTGGCATTAATACTTATCCCGACCCTTTCCCATGAAGGTAGGCAAGTAACCCCTGGTGAAAACAATAGTGATAAAAAGAAGTTATGTCTTACCATAATGTTTCATCTGTATTGCTGATCCTCATTCAGTCATTACGCATGGGGTATCGGTTCCGAGCTCGGAACTGACCCGGCCATTTTCCAAGCTCGCATCAGCTTCAAACTCTCGAGCTAAACTCTTACCCACAATCCCCCTCTCCCTGTTACCTCAGATTGAGTTTGCAAGTCAAAGAAGGTAGAGGCTACCTCTGGTCAAATAACCTAAGAGAACCGAATGGTGAGATCCACTAGAGACCACAGGAGGGGGAAGGAAGGAGGGTCGTAATGACTGAACAAGGATCAACAATACAGATGGAACGTTATGGTAAGACATAACTTCTTTATCTGATATTGTTAACACTCGCTCTTTCCTTATGCATGGGACAGAGTCCCCAGCTACCTCTATTCCTGGGAGGCTTTCATGAAAGGACATTCCTGAGCACCATAGAACCGAAAGATGCTCTTCCCCTGGAGGCCAAATCCAATTTGTAATGATTGATGAAGGTATGAGGTGTAGCCCAAGTTGCAGCTGCACAGATGTCATGTAAAGAAGTTGTGGCATGGAAGGCAGCAAAAGTTGCCACCGAACTTTTTGAATGATCTTTCATGGTAGTAGGCAACGAGATATTATGTTGTGTATAAATGAAGGTCACACAGTCCTTCAACCATCTAGCTAATGTGACCTTAACAACAGCAGATCCTAATCTAGATCCAGAAAAGGCCAAAAATAACTGGTCAGATTTACGAACAGATTTAGTCCTGTTTAAGTAAAAATGGATTTGCCTGTGGATATCCACGGTATGTAGGCAATACTCTCCTCTGTTTGAATGATTGGGAAAGAAAACTGGCAATTCAATGGCTTGATTAATATACATTTTAGAGATCACTTTAGGCAGAAATGATGGATTAGTTCTCAGAGACACTATATCTCTGTGAAAAATCAAGGATGGACTTTTGATACATAGAGCTTGAAGCTCAGAAATACGTCTGGCAGAAGTAATGGTGACCAAAAACAAGGTTTTCCATGAAAAATACTTGAGGTTGCAAGAAGATGCTGGTTCGAAAGGTGACGTTGTCAGAGCTTGCAGAACTAATGATAAATCCCATGGTGGAATAGGTTCTCTAAAAGGTGGCTTCAGATGATTCACACCTTTTATGAAGGTCTTGCACAATTTATGGGACATAAGAGAGGAATCTTGAACACCCTCATGAAAATTAGAAATTGCAGCCAAATGAACTCTAATGGTAGAGGCCGACAGACCCGATTGAAACAGGTCGGCCAGATAGTCTAGCATTAACGACACTGGTGCTGAAAAGGGGTCTACTTGTTTATCTTTCAGCCAACAGGTAAATCTTTTCCACTTGCTCAAATAAGTAGTTCTAGTGGAAGAATTATAAGAAGCAATGAGAATATCACGTACTGGTAAAGAAAGATCATTCTGCCTGGCAATCAAGGGAATTGGAGTAGCCAAGCCGTGAGCTTCAGGCTGTTCAAGTTGGGATGAATCAGGTTCTGTGGATGTGAGATCAACTCCGGTGTTGGATGGAGAATCCATGGTTGATCTAGTAGATGAAGCCAAAGGAAGGGGAACTAAATCTGTCGAGGCCAATATGGTGCTATGAGGATCACCTTGCTTTTCAACCGACGGGCTTTCTTCAGAAACTGGGAAATGAGGGGAAAGGGTGGAAATGCATAAAGAAGACCCGAGGGCCAATCGTGGACTAGAGCATCCCTGGGTGACTGTCCCGGAGGGGGAATCAGGGCGAAGTAGTTGCTGCATTTGTAGTTGGTCGGGGATGCAAAGAGGTTGCAGCAAGGACGGCCCCAGCGGTGGAAGATCTCCGCCGCTATCAAGGGATTCAGGGACCACTCATGAGGTTGAAGAATGCACCTGTTGAGTCTGTCTGCTATCACATTGGAACTCCCAGGAATGTGCGTTGCTAGAAGAAAATGGTTGGTAGCCATCGCCCATTGCCATATCCTCATGGCCTCTCGACAAAGGGGGTAAGATTTGGTTCCACCTTGTTTGTTGATGTACCAGACCAGCGCCATGCTGCCTGATTGAATCGCAATTGTCGCAGACAGCAGCAGGGGATGGAATGCTTGCAATGCCAGAAGCACTGCCCTCAGCTCTAGAACATTTATATGCAGATGGGCCTCCAGTTCGGACCAAGTGTCTTGGACTGTCTGTCCCTGACATAGCCCCACCCCATCAGGGAGGCGTCTGTGGTTACTGTGGCCTTGGGTTGTTGGGTGGAGAAATGGCGACACCATTGTGATAGATTGTGTGTCATCCACCAATTTAAATCATGTTTGCACCTGTGGGTTACTTGAATCATGGCTGAAAGTGGATGTTGAAAGGAATACCATTGGGTGAGCAGTAGCCATTGTAGAAGCCTCATGTGAAACCTGGTCAGTGGGACAATGGTGATGGATATTCAAGGATTCCAGTCTCAATGGCAACACTCAGATCTGCTCTGAGTTACAGCACAATGACAGTAAATATACAGAACCAACTGATATTGCCAACATCCTGGCAGCTAGGTTCAGTGCTAACTTTACCCCCCCTCTCACCCCCTAAAGGGCCCATCTTTATACAGGAAGAATGCAAAGTTCCTGTAATCACAGCTGCACAGGTAAAAACTTCACTCTCCAAAGCCAAGAACACAGCATCCATGGGACCTGACAACATCCCAGGCTGCCTTCTACATGAACTACAGAACGAACTGGCACCCCACCTAAGTACCATGTTCAATCATAGCCTCACCTAAGACTTTGTGCCCATTGAATGGTGCACCGCAACAGTTATCCCACTCCACAAAGGGGGGGGCCACAACAGACCCCAGGAACTACCGCCCCATTAGCCTGACGAGCCTCGTCTGCAAGGCCATAGAACGTATCATCATGGAACTCATAAACAAAGACATTGGAGATCTCCAAACCCTGGACCCCACACAGTTTGGGTTTGTAAAAGGCAGATCATGTCTCCTAAACCTGATAGACTTCTTTGAAGTAGTCACCAAGGCCATGGATGAGGGTAAGGTGGTTCACACAGCCTATCTAGATCTCGCCAAGGCGTTTGACACCATCCCCCACTCTGGAATTATAGATAAACTCACTAAACTAGGTATAAATCCCTATGTCACAAGATGGGTTGCCAAATGGCTTACTGAAAGAACCCACACTATGAAAGTAGCAGACTTCAAATCAGACTTCAGACCAGTGACAAGTGGAGTACCACAGGGTTCAGTCCTGGGTCCTCTCCTGTTTGGTATCTACTTCTCTGAAGTATAGGCAAACACAGAAGGTCTTTGGCTAACTAAATTTTCAGATGACTGCAAACTAGGAGCCATAATTGAAACTCCTAGCGATGTGGACATCCTACAAAAGGGCCTCACTGAGACAGATGCCTGGTGTCAAAGACATGGTCTCAAGCTCAATGCCAAAAAGTGCATTGTCATCCCCTTTGATAAAAATTCTGTACCAATGAACTACCACATAGGCGGTAGTCTACTTAACACTGAAAGTGTGATAAGAGACCTTGGGACACAGGTGGAAAGTAGTCTCTCCTTTGATAATCACATCGCCAAAGTGGTCAGGAAATCCTTCTACGTGGCACACCTCATCACAAAAGGTTTATCATCCAGAAAAAAAGAGATCATTGTTCCCCTCTACTCATCACTCATTAGACCCATTATAGAGTACAACGCCCCTTTTAGTATGTACCTCACAAGACATCTACAACAACTGGAAAGGCTGCAAAAATAACTCACATAGAGGATTACTGGCCTCAAACAGATGCTTACGCAGACCGTCTCAAAAAACTCCAGCTTTACTCCATTGCATATCGCCTACTCAGAGGTGATCTCTGCCTAACATACAAAGCTATGTCAAACCCAGAGCTGTTGGACATGCTCCACTTAAAGAAATCCCAATCCCTCCGAACTACATGCTCTGGGGACCTAAACCTTGTCACCACAATAAACAGAACATGCTGGAAGGATAGATTCCTGTCCCAGAGACTTCCCATATTCTGGAACAGACTACCTATCTATGTCAAACAGAGCTCCTCATTAGCACTCTTCAAGAAAAATCTTGATGATTGGATGGGTAATAGGAAATTTACCCCAGGGATCACTTTTGTGGTTCTGCTTGACAGGGGCACAGGAAAATAATTTTCTTGGGTGGCAAAAGCCAGGGTACATTTTTGGCTAGGCTTGTATAGGCCCTAGGGCCAATAGCCTAGTACCTACCTATGAACCTATGAACCTATGAACCATGGAACCCAAAAGCTGTAGTACCGAATGAGCTGTGGATTTCTCCCTTGAAAGAATTGGAATCAGTTGTTGCTTTATCCTTAAAATTCTGTGCTCTGGAATAACAGCTCTGCAGTTTTTTGTGTCTAAGATAACCCCTATGAATTCTGTCAACTGAGATGGGGTGAGATTGGATTTTTGCCAGTTTATGGTTATGTCTAGCCTCTGTGCAGCGAGGAGAGAGTATGCCAGGGCTTCTTCCAGTAGATGTCTAGTGGGGGCAGAAATGAGCCAGTCGTCTAGGTATGGAAACACCTGGAATCCTTGAAGTTGCAAGTGAGCTGTGACAACTGCCATGCACTTTGTGAGCACTCTGGGGGCTGTAGAGAGTCCGAAGGGCAGTACTCTGAACTGGTAGTGACTGGCTCTCACATGAAAGTGCAGAAATCTTGATGGCCTGTCCACTTTTATGTGGTAGTACGCATCTTGAAGATCTATCGAGCACATCCAATCATCTCTTTCCAAAAGCAGGAGGCTAGACTGTATTGTGACCATCTGGAATTTTTGTACTCTCACAAACTTGTTCAATACACTGAGATCCAAAATTGGTCTCCAGTCCCCCTTTTTCTTTGGCACCAAAAATAGTCTTGAATAGAATCCGGATCCTATCTGGTCTGTAGGGACTATTTGGATGACTCACTTTCTTAGCAGCTTTTCTATCTCTAATGCTGCTTCTTCCCTTTGACTGGGTGGAACGTTGGGAAGGTTCTTTGAAGGGACGAGGCAAAGATCGAAGGGGATATGATAACCTCTGGTTATAATCCTTTGTACCCAGGAATCGGTGGTGATGGTTAGCCAGGCAGAAGGGTACAAGGAAAAACGTCCCCGAACCCCCTCCAGAGGAAAGGAGTTGGGCCGCTCTTCAGGAGCGCTGGTAGGATTGGCCAGGAAAAAATCCCTGGAACCCTGGTTACGCAGACCCCCTCTGCCCCTAAAGGAGCATCTTCCCTGAGAGTTTCCCCCGCTGCCTCTAGGGGAGAACTCGGCCTGTGTATCACGGAAAGTACCCTGAGATTTTTTGAACCATATCTTCCCACTCTTTTGGTTTCAGGAGAAAGCAAGTCGAGGGGAAGAATAACGGACACCTACGGCAGAAAGGGTCTTACCGTCCTGTTCACATCTGGCCAGTGTGCTTTCAACTTTGGGCCCAAACAATGAGGAGGGTTCAATGGGAGCATTAAGAAAGGAAGACTTAAAGGGTTCCACGAAATTGCACAAGCGCATCCATGCATGTCGTCTTAAGACTGCAGCTGAACCCGCTGCTCCTTCTGATGCATGAGATATCAGTCGCATAGAGGAGTTAGATATAGATTCAATGGTAGCCAGTTGAGAGGCCACTTTGACATGGACCTCATCAGACACGGCACCAGCCAAGGTTTCAGAGTACTCACAAACCAGAACCCTTTGAAGCCTTGTAAAATGTGCCATATAATTTGGGGACCTGATAGCAAAGGTCGCTGAAGCAAAGTGCACTTCCCTATCCTGTCCAGGGCCTGGGACTCTCTGTTGGGCGGATAGAAAGTCTGGCTTTCTTCTTCTGCCAGATCCTTTTTTGTCGCAGCCACCACCACCAATGCATCCACAGGAAGACCTTTGAACCAATGGGGATCCGAAGCAAGAGGGGACAAGAGCTTATCTGGCCTCCGGGCAATAGCTTCAACGGTATCAGGAGCCTTCCAAGCATGCTGCACAATGAGCCGGACAAGTTCATCAGCAGGTGGAGTAACCCGGGAGGTAGGGGGCTGGGCGCGAAAGGCCTGCAGGGACACAGATTCCTCAGAAGTCGGATTAGAGGACTGCCAGTCACCTCCCTGTTTCAGGATTTCGAGGATATCATCAAAGGATACCTCAGAGGGTGACCAAGGGGATCCTTCCCCCTCATCGAAATCTGTGTCTTCAGTGAGGGACTCCTCTGTGCAGTTCATGTGCTTCCTCTTACATGAACACTTCCGGTGGACCTCCTCAGTGGGAGAAGCTGGAGAAGACAGCGGATAAGGGGATTCCTGAGGGAATATGTCCTGTGGCCCCTGCACCCGGTGTCCGCTAGGTGCAACTTGTAAAACCAGTATACCAGAGGAGGGCGGAGGTATAGACAGTCCAGAATCGCCAGCAGCAGCGAAAGCCATCTCCATCAGTTGGAAGGCTGGTTCTCCCAAAGAGGAGTGTGTGTTTAGGACAGGGGGCACCCCTCCCCTATGTGACTCAGCCCGCCAACCCAGTCCCTGGAAGGCTGTGGAGCAGCAAGCTATGCATGTCACAGCTGACATCCTGGGTTGTAGCAAAACTTTCCTGCCACAAAGGCAACTGTGGTTCCTTGATGAAATCCATAAAGGGAACCACAGAAGGGGAAGACTGTGCTATATCCATGGACTTCAAAGGCAATGAAAGCGGAGAATAATAAGGGGTCTTTGGAGATGGGTGATCACCTCCCAAAGAAGGATAGTTCCTGAGGGGTGGAATACCTCTGGCCAAGAATGCCTGGTCCACAAGATGCAACATATCATGTTCGGAAAAGCTTCTGGTGGACCTCACAGAAACTGAGGGAGAAACAGACCTGTCCACAAAAGAGGCAGACTCAGTGCCCATCTCATCAGACTGCACCGAGGACAATGGTTCTGAGAAAGACTGGACTACTCTTGTCTGCACTGAAGAAGTCATCAGTGCCGAGGTCATTGTCTGCACAACTCGAGGATCGCACTACAGTGGGGAACAGGCAATATATAACTGTCGACGAAATGAGTTTCAGTGAAATGAGTTGTCAGTGAAATGAACTTTCAGTGAATTGTTCTTGCTGATTTGGTTGTTCATATAGGTTCATAGGTTCATACTAGGCTATCTGCCCTAGGGCATTTATAAGCCTAGCCAGAATGTGTTTGGCTTTCGCCACCCATTTTAAATTTATTTTGCTATGCCCTTTTTTGAGGTTAGTATACTGTGCCTCTGTCTAACAGTGACACAGAAGTGATACCCGGGGTAAACCTACGATCTCCCATCCACTCATCAAGATTCCTCTTGAAGAGAGTCAATGAGGGACTCTGCCTAACCTGGACTGGGATTTTATTCCAGAATGAAGGGAGCCTCTGGGTTATGAATCTGTCCCTCCAGCATGTCCTATTTATTTCAGTGCTGAGGTTCAAGTCTCTCAAGCGTAGCTTGATGGGATTTGGATTTTCTGAGGTGCAGCATGTCCATTAATTCCGGGTTGGACATGGCTTTATACATCAGGCACAGATCGCCTCTGAACAGGCGGTATGCCACTGAGTAGAGCTGGAGTTTCTTTAACCGGGCAGCATATGGCATCTGTTTGAGCCCTTTGATCCTCTTGGTGAGGTACTTTTGGGGTCTTTCCAGTTGATGCAGGTGTCTGGTAAGGTACATCCCAAAAGGGCATTGTACTCAATTATGGGCCTGATGAGGGATGAGTAAAGAGGCACGATGACCTCCCCTGATCTAGATGTGAATCCCTTCATGATTAGGTGGGCTATATAAAATGTTTTTCTAACCACTTTGGCCACGTGGTTGTCAAATGAGAGATTGCCATCAACTTGGGTCCCCAGGTCCCTAATTACTTCTTCTGTACTTAATGGATTACCACCTATGTGGTAATTTGTGGGCACT
>NC_056729.1:1120535070-1120632570 GCF_019279795.1 Protopterus annectens
AGAGGGGCAGAGATTTAGTGTTAATGCGACTTTACTTTTATGATTTTACAAACTAACTCGCCTAGTAGGAGAGGGGGAGATGTAAGGACTCTAACTGAACAGTTAGAGACAGATTGGATAATTAGATTGCAAGCACACATCCCCCCAGGACTGAATGACAGGATTCCTTTAAAACCCAAGTTAAAAAGTAGAAAATTTAAATACTAGATGGAAGGGTATATTTTATGAGACATACTTTATATATATTTGTGTAGACTTTTTATATCAATTTTTTATATCAATTTGTTATATGATTTTATATGAATATAAACATTTATTGAAGTCACAGAATTTATTGTAGCTTATGTGAATGACTTTACTTTCACAAGCTGATTTTTTACTAGCAGAATTAATTGTTTAATTGTTTGATTAATCATTTATGAGTGTGTGTATATAAGTCAAGTTTTTAGCTCAGTTTTATCATGGCCTGAAGAAGCTGTAAAGCGAAAGCGCTCACCTCCTTGTTATTAATAAAAAGCAGTTTTATATATCATTCTACAACATTGTTTTTTTTTAAAAAGAAACTGATTTCGTTGGAGTACTGGTCTGAATAGACATTTGCAGCACAGTTATGTTTGGGACTTAAAAACAACCTCGTTTTTTTGGAAAAGAAACTGTTCTTGTTGGAATATTGGTCTGAACAGACATTTGCAGCACAGTTTATGCTTGGGACTTAAAAAGTACAGTTTTGTACCTACCATAAATGTAGATGTTCGAGGATCTCCATTGCTGCAGTCCTGACAAATGGGTACTCCGCTGCCCACCATCGGCCCGAATACCAAAGGGCTAGATCTGGCATCGGTCATGGGCGCCCGAGACTGACGTAGTGTCAGTACAAATGCGCATGACCGACGCCATAACCTCAGTCTTTCTTGCCTCAGACGTCAGAATGCAAAAAAAAAAAACACCACCCAAAAACCCCAATCTAAAAAGAAAAAGGGGGAAGGAGGGAGGGAAAATTGGACTGCAGCAATGGAGATCCTCGAACATCTACATTTATGGTAGGTACAAAACTGTACTATGTTCGTCGTCTCCCATTGCTGCAGTCCTGACAAATGGGTAGAATCCCAGAGCAACGGAAAAAAAAAGGGAGGTTGGTCAACTAAATAGCCAGAGGAGCTGCAGACATGCCCTGTAAGACTGCAGTGGCAAACCCAGCCCTAGACCTAGAATAAAGAGGCAAATGATAATGCTTTGTAAAGGTATGTACAGAACTCCAGGTAGCTGCCTCTAGAATGTCTTTAGTAGCTACCCCTCTTAAAAAAGCAGTAGATGTGGCCGTAGCCCTAGTAGAATGAGGCCTGATCCCAACTGGAACCTCCTTTCCATGATGAGAATAACAAAAAGCAATACAATGGCCAATCCACTTGGATTGTTTCGAGACAGCTTTTCCACGTGAAGTCACAGCAAACGAAACAAATAACTGTTGAGAACTTCTGAACTCTTTGGTTCTGAACAAATATCTTAACTGCCTATGTACATCCAAAGAATGCAAAACTTTTTCCCCTTCAGTTTGGGGGTTAGCATAAAAAGTAGGCAAATGTATAGATTGGTTCAATGCCACATTAGAAATCACTTTAGGCAGAAAAGTAGGATTAGTACGCAAGGAAACTCTGTCCCGGTGAAAAATCAGAAAAGGTTCCACTGCCATGAGAGCCTGTAATTCAGATACCCTTCTAGCAGAAGTAACAGCCAATAAAAAAGCAGTCTTCCAAGACAACAACTTCAAGTCAGCCGTAGCTGCAGGTTCAAAAGGAGGCAGAGTCAGCTTTTCCAAAACAAAATTAAGATCCCAGGTAGGAGTAGGAGCCCTCCGTGGGGGTCTTATATTCTTTGCCCCTCTAAGAAACTGTTTAAGCAATGGATGTGAAAATAAAGGAGGGTCACCATCATAGTGAGCAGAAATAGCTGCAGCATGCACTTTAACAGAAGAGAAAGACAAACCCTTGTCCAATAACATAGTCACATTTTGCAATGTACAACTCAAATCAGGCAATGTGACATCAAAGCCTTTAGCTGAACTCCAAAGAAAAAATCTCTTCCATTTATCAGCATAAACTTTTCGAGTACTAGGACGCCTGGCTTCCAAAAGAACATCCAAAACTTATTGAGGGAGCTGAAGGCCCTCATTCTCTAAAACTGAATGCGCCAGGCTGTCAGGTGTAGGGATTGCACCCTGACATTGAGAAAATGATTGTTTTCTTGAGACAATAAGTGAGGAATCCGTGGTAATGGCCAAGGGGCCCCCTGAATTAAGCTCCTCAACAGAGGGTACCAATGCTGACGAGGCCAATCCGGTGCTATAAGGATCATGCACGGTTTGTCCCTCCTGACTTTCAACAGGACTTTTGGAAGAAGAGGCAGAGGAGGAAAGGCATACACGTGAAGGTTGCTCCAACTGAAGGATAGTGCATCTATTTTCCAGGCTTTCGGATAAAACAGCCTTGTGCAAAACAGAGGTAGTTGGAAATTCAGAGGAGAAGCGAACAGATCTATGTCTGGAGTTCCCCAAGCCATGGTCAACTGACGAAACACCTGAGGATCCAACTTCCATTCGTGAGGATCCACCATTTGCCTGCTCAGAACATCCGCTAACGAATTCTGTACCCCTGGCAGAAACTGTGCTCGAAGAGTGATGTGCAGATTCAAAGCAGTTTCCCATAACAGCATTGCTTGTCTGCAAAGAGGGTAAGAATGAGTTCCCCCCTGCTTGTTGATGTACCACATGACAGTTGTGTTGTCCGTTCGAATCAACACCAGTCCCGGTCGAAGTAGATCCTTGAATGCTTTTAAGGCAAATTGAACTGCCAGCATCTCCTTCATATTGATATGCAAGTGAAGCAACTCCAGGGGCCAAAGGTCTTGAATCCATTTTCCTTTGAAATGAGCACCCCAGGCTGACTCCGAGGCGTCTGTCGTTAATATCTGACTTGCCTCTGGTTGGGTCACAGAGAGTCCCTTGTTTAGGTGACATTCCTGAGCCCACCACACAAATTCTTTCTGAATGCAAGGAAGAATCCGAATGACAGTGTCCAAATCGTGGCTGTGTTGAGTCCAAACGCTTTTGAGATACCATTGTAACTTCCTCATATGCAGTTTGGCATTGGGAAGTACTAGAATGCAAGATGCCATGAACCCCAAGGCTTGAAGGACTGTCCTTGCAGTCAGCCTGGACATTACTGATAGCTGTAGAAAGTATTGGTGAAGATTTCTTTGTTTGTCCGGGGTAAGAAATGCCATCTGAGTCGCTGTATTCAGTCTCACACCCAGAAAACACATCTCTTGTGAGGGTACTAGACTGGACTTTATTTCGTTCACAGAATACCCTAGGCATCTGAAAACTGTCATCACATACTGCAGATGTCAAAGTAGTTCGTGCTTGCCTTGAGCCAGTATCAAACAATCGTCCAGATAAGGATAAATCTGAATTCCTTTTAGTCTGAGAAAAGCTATTACTTCAGGGGCTGAACCTGTAAAAATTCCTTAACTGTCTGCATAGACTTAGCTTTTTCCTCCATTTTTTTTAAAACTAATTCCACTGGAGGGCCAAAAAGAACATCAGATTGCAAAGGAGCATCCATAATTCGAGCTTTAACATGCTCTGACAAGGACTGATCTTTAAGCCAGGCATGTCTGCGAACAACAGAACTAGTAGCAGCCACCCTGGAAGAAGCTTGTAAAGCATCAAAACCACACTGCAAAGAATGCTTACCAACCTGGTCTGAAGCATGCACTAAATCCTGAAGCTCCTTACAGTCAATACCTTCAGCTAAAGCATCTACTTTACATTTCAATTGACTTAACAAATAATTCTGATACCTGAGCATATGAAACTGACAATTTAAAGCCCTCATAGCCAAAGTAGAAGAGGTATACAGTTTTTTACCCCACCTATCCAGGGCCCTAGCATCCTTGTCCAGAGGAACTGGATTCTTAACCATAGAAGCCTTAACACCTTTGGGGCCTTGAGAAATAGTTTCTGGATCAGCCCTAGGGCTCTTAAACAAGTACTTGTGAGCTTCCGGAACCCTGTAGTATCTATCTGGTTTAACAGGGGCAGGAGGCAGAGAATCTGGGTTAAGGGCAGCCTCAGAAAATACATCCTGAACAACATCCAGTACAGGGGGAATAGCCAAGGGCCTGTGCTGAGGCAAAACAAGAATTCTCTTAGCCTTTACGAGAATCAGAATAATCCTGGCCTTCCCATTTGAAATGTTCCCTCATGGAATGCAAAGTTTCAGAGAAAGAAAAATCTTCTGGAGGGGACGCAGAGGGAGAAGCATCCTCAGCATCCGAATCAGAATAGGGAGGGAAATCCTGAAGGTCTTCCACAGAGGAATCTGACTCATTGGAAGACTGAACCAAACCCTCCAACTCTGTCTCTACCCTGGGCCTCTTCTCAGGGGGAGGCATGGAACCCCTAATTAAAGTAATCAAATCTTCAGCCATCTTTAACATGTGCTTCCTAGGAGCTGGACCCTGGGGAAAAGCACCCGCAGGGGCAGACAGACTTAGAATGGCCTTTGCCTTGAGAAGGAGGAGGCTTAACCACCCTATGAGGGGAGGGAGCCACAGACAACAGAGGAGCACCCTCACCCTGGCCTAACACAGGAGAAGCCACTCCCTGTAGTAACAAAGGCTCCCCTTGACACTCTGGTACACTGTCAGAAAGAGCCACT
This sequence comes from Protopterus annectens, assembly GCF_019279795.1. Lineage (NCBI taxonomy): Eukaryota > Metazoa > Chordata > Ceratodontiformes > Protopteridae > Protopterus > Protopterus annectens. The sequence goes on from NC_056729.1 coordinate 1,120,539,789, forward strand.
GAAGCAGCCAGTGGTTCTACAGGACCGACGTCCGGAGTGGACGCCTCATCCTGTTTGGACCGCAAAGACTTTTCTTTGCGCTTCTTAGAAGAGCCAGTCGTCGGAGAATCCGACGGCATGTTGTAATTACAACGTTTACCAAACACCAGCCTAGCACAGTCCAACCGACGTTTAATAGTAATAGTACGCTTATTAAAAGTAGCACAAAAGCGACACCCAACAACGTCGTGCTCAGGCCCTAAACAAGGAATGCAGAGTGAATGGTAATCCCTATGAGGAATCTGTTTCCCACAAGAAATACAGTTATTAACTTTTTCTGACATCCGTCAACACTGAGGCAAGAAAAAGACAATAAAATGTCCCCAATGGGGTACTTAGCCCAACTTGGTCTCCGGTCTGAAACTCGAAAACCGACAATTCCAGAACGCCGAACGGCACTTGCAAATTCTGCTTCTGCTTAGGACCATGCGGCAAGAAAGACTGAGGTTATGGCGTCGGTCATGCGCATTTGTACTGACACTACGTCAGTCTCGGGCGCCCATGACCGACGCCAGATCTAGCCCTTTGGTATTCGGGCCGATGGTGGGCAGCGGAGTACCCATTTGTCAGGACTGCAGCAATGGGAGACGACGAACATCTGCCTGGGTGAGTCTTGCACAGTACTCGTTTACATTCACAGTTCATGATATTTTTATTGGAACTGTGCAGGCACCTTTGCTCTACCGTGGTGTTTTTTGTTATTATCTATATACCTACCAAATAATGTTTTACACTCCTTACATAAAACTTATTTATTCTTGACATCTATACTGTAACCCTATTTACCCACGTCCTGTAAGCCATATCTAATGTCTGCTTGTTAAATATATTGCACATGAATTCTTTGTACATTAAATATTTTATACTTGGAATGTAAAATACCTTATAATGTCATCATGGAAGAAATACTTGCTTTATCTTTGTATAATGTTATTACAGAGAATGTACAAGCTTGTATAAAGACATCTTAAGAAATTATGTTTACTGTACTTATGTGAATAATTTGTTTTGTCCAGGAGTATTTTCGATGTACCTGCTGGAGCTTTTCTCCCTGGGTTTTTGCTGGAAAGTGGGCTTTGCCCATTTGGAACTTCTAGGGACAACAAAAATAAATAAATCAATATTGATTACAGTAATGTCCGCAAGACATTTTTTCTGAATATAGTTTGCAAAAAACAGATGACAGACAGTATATTTTAATAGTTTTTTGACTGCATCTCTGGGCTGCTCCTTTTAGCTAACGATACATAGCTGGACTCTGAAAGAGTAAGAGGAGCATTGTGGAGGGCCTCTACCATCCTGTAATGTTACTCAGATTAAAACCCAGCTCCGTTCCCACTATGATGTTATATTGTGTGGGGCAGAGTACAGACTCCTAATATTATTCTATACCAAGAAGTAATGATAGTCAGAAACATGCTATGTTAATGAGTATCATTACCTAGTCCTGATATAAGTCAACCTCTGTCAAACCAGATGTGCAGATCAAGAAGCTCCCTGAAGTTTGCCATCTATACATCTTCACCTGTATGTCAGCAATAATACTGTATGCATGACAGGTAAAAGTCTGTCATGCATGCAGTATCACTGGTGGCATGAAGTGGAGCTGTGCACCAAAGCATAGCAGTCTAACCCTATTAATAAAATAAACTGAGCTGTCATCTATGTATGAAGAAGACATGAAAACCACACATGTGCAGCATCTGCCAAGGGCAATAGAACACACTTACATATGCTGAATAGCTCCACCTGTGTACTGTCAGTATTACTAAGGTGTATGGTCTTTCCATCCATGTAATGCCTGATATACTACTTCCAGCATATGGTGCACTATGTGTGCCTTAAAAGCCTAATTACTTGACTGGGTAAAGCTGTTTCACTGAAAGACATTACAGTTTTGGAACTGAGAACAGATTTCTTTAATTCCTCATTAGCCTAATCAGCATGAGGAAACATGAAAGTGTTCTGTGAAATCAGATGCCATTTAACTATGTTAGTAGTGTGCTACCCCATATATAACTTATTTTGAAATTCAGGTCACATATTTTTAAAATACAAGCATTACTGACTGCCACATATTTCTAAAGATATATATATATATATATATATATATATATATATATATATATATATATATATATATATATATTCATTTTATTAAAGAAAAGGCTCTCTGATTTTTATTTTTTTTTTTGGTTATGAACTGTGAGCTACCTATGAACCAATGAAAACAGTTCCTTTTTCTTCATTTTTCATTCTTCCTCAACTCTTGGGTTCTGATCCGATCCTCGAATCCGACTTATCAGCTCATACTTCACTTAAAGCTCTCGAGTTTCTCCTTTTCCTATAATGCCCTAGTCCCTAACATACCCCAGATCTTGTTTGCTGCCTCTAAATCTATAGAACAATAATAGTAAATAAATTATTAAGCTAAAATGCACAACTTTTGGACTCAAACAAAGGAACAAATTTCCTTTAGCATCATCGATCCTTCCAAAAGACATAAAGGAAGGAGTTGGTTGGAGAATAGTTGAGGACGAATGAAAATGGAAAATGCAGATGGAACATTATGGTGAATACATAACTTCTTTATCTGATGTTGTCAATTTTCATTCATTCCTCAACTCTTGGGACAGAGTCCCCAGCTACCTAAACTCCTGAAGGACTCCAAGTAAGGATATTCCTGAGCACCACTGAACCAAATGCAGTTCTGCCCATAGAGACCAGATCCAACTTGTAATGAGCAATAAAGGTATGAGGATTAGCCCAAGTTGTGGCTGCACAAATACCATCTAGAGAACATCTAGACAAAAAAAGCTGAAAGTAGCCATGGATCTTGTGGGATGTGCTTTTGGTGGTTTGGGTAAGGACATGCCCAATTTATTATAAATAAAGGTAATACAATCCGTCAACCATTTAGCTAGTTACTTTAGAGACTGATTTGCCCAATTTTGAATCTGAAAAGGATACAAACAGTTGTTCTGTTTTTCTAAAATGTGTTGTTCTATGCAAGTAAAAACATAACCGTCTGTGAAGATCCAATAGGTATAGCATATACTCTCCTTTGTTTGAAAACTTTGGAAATAAGACTGGCAGATTGATAGTTTGATATTAGATTCTAACACCACTTTAGGATGAAAGGAAGGATTAGTTCTCAAGGATACCCTGTCTTTATGAAAAATTAAATAAGGAGGATTATAAGACAAGGCCTGTAATTCTGAAACTCTCCTGGCAGATGTAATAGCTACTAAAAAACAGTTTTCAGTTTACTTTTGTAAAGTTTCCTAGTGGAAAGTCTTTGGGATAACAAAAGAATGTGACAGAAAGAACTTGGACTGTCTAGATATCAGTGGAACTGGAGAAACCATGCAGTTAATTTCAGGCCTTGAATGTCTGGGTGAATCAAGTTTGTCGGATGACTCAGAACATCTGGAGTTGGATCCAGAGGCCATGGCAGATGGACAAGATGAAGCCAGAGGAAGGGAAACTATATCTGTACAGGCCAACAAGGAGCAATGAGATTTACTATGCTCTTCAATTAAGATGCTTTCTGAAGAAATTTAAGGATCATGGGGTAATGAAGAATAGGCATAAAGGAGACTGTTGGGCCAGTCATGAAGTAGAACATCTCTTGGTGAGTCCTCCAATGGGGGGGATGATGGCAAAGAACCTGCTACACTTGTTGTTGAGAGGGGATACGAATAGGTTGCAGCTTGGTTGACCTCACTGACGGAATATTCTCTCGTTATGTTCGTGTTGAGAGACCACTCATGAGGCATCAGAATAGACCTGCTTAACTTGTCTGAAGTCACTTTGGACTTCCCTGGAATGTGCGTTGCTATAAGAAATCGATTGGATAAGATCATCCATTGCTACACTCTCAAGGCTTCTCGACACAGGGGGTAAGATCTGGTTCCCCCTTATTTGCTGATGTACCAGACTACTGACATACTGTCTATCTGAATTGTAATAGTCCCAGTGGAGAGTGTCCTGGAAGCCTTGCGATGCTAGGAGGACAGCTCTCATTTCCAGGACACTGATATGTGTGTTGGCCTCTTCAGGGGTCCATGGGTCTTGGACTGTCCTTCTCAAGAAGTGCCCCCCCCCCAGTCTGGGAGGCATCTGTGGTCATTATGGCCTTGGGTTGGGGAAAAAACAAAGAGACTGTCTTCTTGCACTTGACAGGTGTGCATCCACCACAGAAGTGCAAGCCTGAGTTGTTTTTATCTGACTGGACAGAGGATGCAAAGAATGGTCTATTGAGTTGCTAAAGTCCACTGGAGTATTCTCATATGGTGCCTTGACAATGGTACTAGGATGATTGTCACTGACCTGGACCTCAAAACGTGAAGAATTAGCTGACCTAAGAGAGAAGAGTTTTGGATGCCTTTTCTGACCTGAAAATGAATAGTCTGAACTCTTGACTAAAGGAGAGATACTATTTGTGTGATTGTGTTGAATGAAGCACCTATGAATTCCAAAGTCTGTGTTGGTTCCAGATGACACTTGTTGTAGCTAACTGAAATGCCCAGGTGGGAGCATAACTGTACAATACATAATCCCTACCTTGGATCAGATCATGTCTGGTTGGAGCAGTGATGAGCCAGTCGTCTAGATATGGAAAAACCTGGAATCCTTGCAGTCTCAAGTGAGCTGCCACTACTGTCATACACTTGGTAAACACCCTAGGGACTGTAGTGTGACTAAAGGGCGGAGCTCTGAACTGGTATTGATTGCCCCGAGTCAGCAGCAGAGGTATCTTCTGGGATCGCCTGTTCATTTTTATATGCTAGATCTTCAGGACACCTACTATCAAACACATCCAACTGTCCTTGTGCAGAAAAGGCAGAATGGACTGAACCATAACCATCTGAAACTTTGTATACTGAACCTAGATCGAAAATTAGTCTCCAGTCCCCTATTTTCTTTGCCACTAAAAGAATCTTGAATAAGCTCAATACTCTTTGGTATGGAGGACCTCTTGAATGACTTTTTCTAGCAGCTTGTTTATCTCTGACTTTGTGGAACATCAGGACTTTTCTTTGAGAACAATGGAGATGGATGGGAAAATAGTATGATATAACCTCTGGATATTATCCTCTGCACCCATGAATCTTTTGTAATTTCTAGACAGGCTCGCTGGTGCAGGGATAAAAGACCCCCTGACTGCCTCCAGAGAAGGACAGTTGGGCTCCCTTTCAGGAGTGCTAGTAGGATCTGTCAAAGAAAGAATCTCTACATCCTTGATTTTGTGGACCCCCTCTGCTGCAAGGGTGGCATCTTCCATTAGAGTGCCCTCCTCTACCCCAGGGGAACTGAAGGGACCACATTGAACCACATTTCTGACTGCCTTTTTGATTCCTAGAAAAGGTTCATTGAGGAATCGAAAAACATACGCCCACAGAAGATAGGGTTTCCTGCTCACACCTAGAGAGTGTGCCCTTCACGTTAGGGACAAATAAGAAAGATCTGTTAAAGGAAGCATTGATGAAGGATGCCTTGAAGGGTTCCACAAAGTCGCACAAAAGCATCCAGGCATGCCGTCTAATGGAAATGCCTGATCACGCTGCCCATGAGGTACCTTCTGCTGCATGAGAGATAAGCCTCATGGATAAATTGAAAATGGATTGGAGGGTAGCCAACTGTGAAGTAGCAGTACTCTCTGTTTTTGAGGATCTGGTCCCAGACAGGGATCCGGAGAGTTATTTTATCAAATCCCTCTGGAATCTTTTAAAGTATGCTAGATAGCTCAGTGACTGAAGAGCAAAGGTCAATGAAGCATAAACATGCTTCCCAAATCTGTCAGTCGCCTTAGCATCCCTCTTAGGGGGATGGAGAGAGAGGAACATTGTTCTGCTAGTTCCTTCTTGGTGGCTGCTGCTATGTCTGTAGCATCAACAGTACTCCTTTACTCCAGAAGGATCTGTCCTTTGGTGGTGCCAGGATCCTGTCTGGTCTTTTGGGGATTGGCTCAATGGTGTCGTTTTTTTTCCACTACTGCAAAGAGACCAAATCAATGAGCTCATCGGCAGATGGAGTCACCCACCCAGGAGGTAGACAAGCCAGCACCAAAAGCCTCAAGGAATACAGACTCCTCTTGAAAATGTTTTTTGGGGGACCAACCACCACTTTGCTTTAGGAGCCCCAGAATGTATCCAAATGAGACATCTTTAGGTGGTGATCTTGGGGACCCTTCTCCCTCATCGAAGTCAGTATCTTCTGTGTCAGACTCTTAAGGAGTGTTCAAATGCCTCCTTTTGCACTTTTTTGTCCTGTGAACCTGTTCAATGGGGTGTTCCGGAAAGGTGTCAGTAGAAATAATTATACCCTGTTAGCTACCCTGGAGACTAACTTGAACTGGCTGTCCTTGTGGCAAAAATAATTGAGGCTCAAGATGTGGAGACAAATGGGCTAAGGTGGTCAGAGCCAAAGAAGGTGCATAAGTTTGAGCTCTAAGGATAGAGAATACTCTCTCCACTACCTCAAATGCTGAATACCTCAGAGAGAAAGAAATCAATGGCTCCGAAAGAATATGTTTATAGGCTGAAGGCTACTTCCATTGCAAAGGAAAATTACTTGAGGAGGGAGTTGAAGCTGAGCTATCTAACACCAAGGCTCTGAGGGGGAGAGATGGCTCCCAACAACTTTGGAGTTGACCCCAACCTCTCAGATCCAGTGCTGACAGTAAGGCTGTGAGAGTTGTCTGGCTCCAAAGCAGTCAGAGCCAATGCACTCAGAGATGCTACTGGAGTCGAAGATACCAGTATCTTCGGATCAGATGAGAATGATTCCAGAATCTTCAGATCTGACAACATCAAAACCACAGGTCATATCAGAGAAAGAGCAAGTGGGGGGGTGTACTAATATGCACCTCCAGACCCAATGGGATCAGAACCGGGAGAACCCCCATTTGTATCTGCATCGAAAGAAACTTCCTCATCATTCTGTCCACGTCAGCTTCAGTCAAGTTTTCGGAAGAACGGGTTGAGGACACTATGGAGGAAAGCCTAAATTGGTTGTGGTTAAGAGAGCATTCTAAAAAATGAGAGGGCAACCTGGGTGTAATTGGATGTGGAGTCAAGTGTGGTGATCGGATACAAAGAGACTTGTTTTTTCTTATCTTCGGATCTGAGGAGCTAGGATTCGAAGTTTTAGCTATTTTCTTTAGAGGTTCTGAACCTGAAGCAGAGAAGGTGGATGTCACCGGGGAACACTTCCTAGAGTCTTTTTTCTCTGAACTGGTGGGGGTTTGAAGCCGAAGACTTAGAAGGCAGCAGGCCTCTGAGCATCAGTTTATTTCACCTGTCAATAAGAGCCCTGGGGTTAAAACCCTTACAAATATCACACCTGTCATTGAAATGTGAAGGGCCTAGACAATAAATGTATTTAACATGCATATTAGATTAAGGGATTTTATGGTCACAGGACATACATTTCTTTCAACCTGAAGGTTTCTTTGCCATGCTCGCAGATGAATATAGTACAGTTTAACAATAGGGAAATATATACTTTTTTTTTTTTTTCGGGGTAAGAGTTTTAGGAGGAAAATAACAACAATGGTATATAGAGATTTACTAGTATACTAGGATTGAAAACATTTGAAAAACTTTAAAGAAGATCAGAAAACGGAGGAAGCATACTAGAAGTTTAATATACTAATTAAGAGAAAAGTAATCTCTAGAAATAACTCACAATACCCAAAAAAAATGCTAGTAGCTCGAGAACAGAAACAGTGACCAAATCTGTCCTCTAAGGCAGCAAATGAGATCAGAAGTATGTTAGGGACTAGGGCAATATGGGAAAGGGAGGAGCTCAACAGTTTTCAGTGAATCACGAGCTGGTAAAAGCAGCCTAGTCAGAGATGAGAAACGAATGAAAATTGAAATCAGATTAAACAACTTCTCCACATAAAAAAGTTTTCAGTCACTTTAAACAACATGTAAACTGACAGGAAAAAGCATTTCCATTTAAAAATACAGTATGGTCTTGTGACAGTCTGTTAAAGCACAAATATCTATCTTTAAAAACATTCCTTTAGAGGACAGTGTAAATAATACGCAAAAATTATTAAATTAATCCCCCCCCCAAAAGGAACTTATCTGCCCGACAAAAGAACAGCACAAGCTAACTGTTGATCCTTGAAAGCCTCTTCGGAGGCAGTAAAAGCCCAAACTTGTCTTTAATCAGCTCCTCTTGAGCTGCCTGATAACTTGGACCCATGAAAGGTGCCCTGAAGCTTTGTAAGCTACCCGGATGTTATATACTTGGCAAAATATAACCCGAATAGCCAAGGCTGCTGCAGCAGTGAACAATATGATGAGTATCTTATAGTTTTGACAACTGAAAGTTTTTAATAAAGAAAATATTACAATATTCCTAGTTAAAAAGGTAAAAAAAAATTGCACTTCATTTTTTCTGTTAATAGCCATCATATATGCATAAAATATCTTTTATAATACATCTTTAAAAACAACATTGCATTACAGAGATTTCAATTGTAACACCAAATGTGAAGCACTTAGACTGCAGCTATCAAAATAATAGCCCATGTTATCTGATGTTGCATATAAACATCATACATCTATATAGCTGGTAGTTTGTTCAAACAGCAGTGTGTACGTAATGCAATGGCTAAGAAAGATTACATCTGAAAATATTCCATTAATAAAAAGGCAATGTAATCAGCTATCAAAATAATAGCCCATGTTATCTGATGTTGCATATAAACATCATACATCTATATAGCTGGTAGTTTGTTCAAACAGCAGTGTGTACGTAATGCAATGGCTAAGAAAGATTACATCTGAAAATATTCCATTAATAAAAAGGCAATGTAATCAGCTATCAAAATAATAGCCCATGTTATCTGATGTTGCATATAAACATCATACATCTATATAGCTGGTAGTTTGTTCAAACAGCAGTGTGTACGTAATGCAATGGCTAAGAAAGATTACATCTGAAAATATTCCATTAATAAAAAGGCAATGTAATACTCAATTACCTAGAATGACACTTACTCATTAGTGCAATCAGCAACAATGACAGTAACTGAACAAGAAAGATGTGCAGTGAGACAACTGTAATTAAACAACAGTTTTGCGGTACCTAAACGGCTGAATGATGGCAAGTATCAACTAGTTACTGCGTCAGTATTACTTTGTTAATTACATATCAATTTGTCTTTTAGATTACACTGACTTTACGGAAAACTCTCTGTTGTTAGTAGTCATGGTGTTTAAATATTTATTGTTTTCACCTGCTATACTTTACATGTGGTGTTTAAAGATCCCTGGACTGTGAGAGTGATTCATACCTCTCAAACTCCAAGGATTGGTCTTCAGAATCATGGCAAAGGATGGTAAATATGAAAATGTTGTTCTTTTTCACAATAGAAAGCCCGACATAGCTGGTGGTAAAAAAAATATATGTGTATATACTTAATATATGTATTTAACAAATACACAATCAGACTATAAGGAACATCATAAATCTTTGAGAAACAAGGCTAAAACCGAGGGCCTCGATCAAAAGCACTTAAAGCAGAAATCATACCTCTCGAATGGCCTTCATTTTACCTGATATTTTTGTACTGTTCCTCGTAAAAGTTTTGATTTGCTGGTAAAGTGCTGATGATTACATTCCATAAATAATGTCAGGCATTAGAGTATCGTAATTATTAAATAAATACTTGTCGATGCAAAACTTTTTCTTCTGTTAATTTTTAAGTAAATTGGAGTAACACTTAAAAACTGCCCCTGGTTTTGGGCCTTAGTCTTAATATTACTTATGGTTTGTCCGGAATTACTGAGCAAAGAAATTAAAAGGTATACCCGCTCAGTAAAATCTATGAACATTGAACATCTTATGCTTTCCATTTATAACCATTACTTGCTACTTGCTCAGAAAAAAAAAAAAAAAAAAAAAAAAAAGGTCCAGACTAGTATGTTGTTGTGTCTTTTCGGCTTTTCCCGGTTAGGGGTCGCCACAGCTGAACTCCGGTCCGCTAACGATGAATATAGCTCTAGTAAACATTACCAGCAAAAACAGGTTATAATTGATAATAGAGTTCATGTTTCCAAATGAAAAGACAATAAATTAAACGCAGTTTCACGAAATGAAATACAGTTATACATTACCTTTCAAAATAAATAGATATATGTAGAATATTTCTGCAGATTATCTAAAATGTGCACGTGCATTTTTCCGTGACTTTATTTATTGACCTTAGTCTGTGCCACTCACATGGAAACGACTGCTGAATACACAAACCTTTGATGGTAAAGTGTGCACTTTAAAAGGAAAAAATTATCACGGGCTGCAAGTTTTAAAAATAGCTGCGGTTAGCATTTCTGCGTCGCTCCGCTTACTTGTCCAGTTTTGGTCTTGACTGGGATCCATTTTATACGCGTTTGCCCTTTATCTGCATGTGCGCCAGTTTGCCGCGAGCTCCAATTTTATTCCACATCCAAAAAATATGCTGTAAATGATTGACAGGTCGGAAGTATGGTGAGCGATTCACTGTGTGTATTATAATTATTTATGAACCGGCGCTGTGTAGAATTTAATGAAATTGAAGTATTTATTCACTTGCTGTTCTTCAGATGATACCTTAAACCTAAGATCAATTTAATTGTGTTGGTAGTAGCACAGGGGGATGTAAAAGATCCCACTGCACCTGTGGAAAAGGCTAAGGGAAGCTCATCGCTGCCCTGGCCATATTTTCCATAGTAGTATAAATAACTCTGGTGTCCCCTGAAAAGAGGCCACTAGCCTCAGTCACCAAATGATAAATAAAGAGAAATTCTGATCACAATGATTTTCTTTCATTTCAGTTACTCTACTGCATAATAGCTTATATGATATTTCTGCAATTTTGCATTGAGATTTACACTGGCTATATCTTTGAAAAGAGGGTGATGATGGAGAACACTGTTGCTTACTTTCAAAAAAGTGAACTTCAAAAGAATATTTACTTCTGAAAAAGCATCTCTGCTTGTCTAAGGTAAGTTCTACTTTACAAGTCCAGTCATGTGTAGCTGCTTTTAAATGTTGTGTATTGAGATGGATTGAAAGGATACAAATGTTCAGCTGCAGGATTGTAAAGCTTGATAAGAGATACATCTAAAAGCACAGAAATAGAGCATTGTACAGTACATTCATTTTACTGTTGTATACATTACACATCTTTGTAGCACAAATATATGCATGATAGCAATAGTGAGTCATGTCTCCTTAGTCAGTTGAAGTTTGTGATTGTTTTGTGGGGGAAATAGCAACATGTTTATTAAACCTATGAGCATGTCTTTAAAGAGTATATCTACAGATATACAACTTCCAGGCACAAAACCAGCATGATAAATGGGCAAGGGGTATAATGGTGGTGTTCGGATTTGGAAGGACTTTGCAGAAGAAACAATGTTAATTCCACTGTTTTCCATGTTAACAGAGCAATACCTAAAAAGTCAGACCAAGAAAAAGCCCAGTAATGAAACTACTGAGAAATCGTCAACATAGAAAGCCAAGTTTTCCAATTCTAAGACTGAGGTGTTACTCCAGGCCCTCTTTCTCCATAGCTGATGGCACTTTGACCAGCATGCAGCTGACCAGTCCTACCGTGACCATGCCTGGGCAGGCACTGTAATCAATGCAATGGGCGGGCTGGACTGTAGTTATGAAATAGTACACTGCAGAGCTACAGATATGATATGAAATACCTGACAAAGAGCATAATTCCTGGCATGGAAACATAGGATGACAGATGGGGAGTCTTCAAGTGTGCAACCTCACACAGAGTGGAAGAGTTCTTGACCTCTTTCAAAGACACTGGGATCTCCAAAAAGTCCAACAGTGTAGTGCTGGATATTTGGGCACAGCTGGACAAACTTCAGAGATGACTCACTGTAGATGCCCCAGGTATGTAAGCTTACTTCTGTGTATCAGTACCAGCAAGTCCTCTGCACAACTTGGTCATCATAAAATGTATTAAATCTATATGACATGCATTGTACAGGTACATAAGGGGTTCAACATCAACAGCCATCTGCACTAGGTATGCACATAAAGTATTACTTTTTATCATGTTGATATCTGTTAAACTCTCAGTTATATGTATATGTCTGGTGCTGGGTCATAATTACACTAGATATTTTGTGCTTTGCTGCACTTGGAGACAATTCTTTACCCAGTAGAAAAACTGTGGAAGTGACCATGAATAATGCTGAACGATCTGCAGGCTCTGATGCTAATAATGGGGGTGAGCTTGTGCATTCAGGGAGTATCCCCTAACCAAGCAACAACATGGCCCCTATTCCTGCAGATACTCAGGTTATCCACACATCAGGTTAATGAGGACACTGTCAATCAGTGGTGTTTGCTGAACCCCAGTAGACAGACATCAGAATCTCTACCTAGCCTTCATGGGTAGAAAGTCCAAACAGGAATGGTGGTAATGGTGCTCACTGGAGATATGGTTACCACTCTCCATTTGATGTCAGTGGTTGCAACCTGACATTTTTGTAGGCAATTGTGATAGTGACGCAAGATGTGCATCATGGCCTACAGGAGTGCATGTCCCATATGTGTGATTCCTTGGATAGATTCAATTACACATAGGATCATGTACTGTCTTTTCTGGCTCACATGTTAAGAGGTGAGGGACAATACATAGAGAGTGTCACCTGCTACATCCATAGATGTTAGCTATTTTTGCCGTGGGTGACCAGTATCCTACTTTCACTGTGCTGGCACTTCATTTGCAACTGTTTTGGAAGTATCTACTTTCAAAAGAGGCTTCCTAGTGGTCCGACCCATTGTGACCGGGATATGGCTCATAACAGACATTGGTGTTGGTCACACAATACACTATTATCTAGAAAGGGTCATTGTACATACAGTGTAACCTCTGAGAGAGCCATCTCTCATGGACAGTGGCTTGTAATGGATGCTGAATCATCTGCAATGAATGTTCTGGACCACTCAGGTAGAACACACTGCAGTGTTGCCACTACTGCTCTGGATGTCCTCCTAGTGTCAAATCATCAAAACCCATCGAACATCATATGCCTCCACTGACACCAGCCCTTCTAAATAATAAAGACCCCCATTACCCCCCAGGACTGACACTTCGCAGGATAGTACATTTTACTTTCATACTGACTCATGAAAGACATACAGACCTATGTCCCCTTCTGCACCTGTGCAAATGATGATAACTGTGCCTGCCATTTGTACACTGTTACCTGGGTTGCCTATGTCTGATGCACAGCATGGTCAGCCTATGGATGGGTAAGCACCACCTGGTGTTACCTTTGCATGTACCATTTTTACTGTATTGCATCTGCTTTACTCTTATATACTATGTTCTGAAGGTATGTTCATGTTACTGCCTCTTTCTAGTGCCACAGCATACTGTTCCCGCCTCCATCTGTCCCAATAATTCCCTATGAAATAGCCCCTCCTCTGACTCCTCATCTGACACAGTCTCTGCTGTCAGTTGTGCAAAGAACTGCTGCCCCTGAAAGTGCCTGCCCTGCCCTGCAAGGCTTCCTGACCTTCTGTAGTACGACTGATTGGGTAATAGCAGGGGCTGAGTAGTAATTTGATCTTCAAACACTTCCATTCTTCCTGGTATATAAACCTTGTGTCTAGAAAAAGTTGTGCTTGTATTGTTCAGGCTGTGGATTGCATTGCATTACTGAAACTAAGTGGAAATTTCTTACAAATCCAAGAGCATGATAAGTTATTTCTTACACATTTCAGTGAACTGCACTTCTGAGACACTTATAATTGTGCTATACAGTTGATCTTCTACATTTTGCACTGTTATAAAGCTTTTTTATTGTTTCACTGCATTTATGTACTGTTTTATACTGCTTTAACTGTATTTTTCATTGCTAGATACTGTTTAATTACTCTAATTGCATGTTTACTGAATTACTTAACTGTAAACTGCTTTTTCATACTGAGAGCTGTATTTTCTGTTTGTGAGTGCTCTATCCGAGCCTTTCTGTGCATTTTTGATTTTTTGAGGTTTCTATGTCCTACAGCTGGGAACTCTAATAGTGTGCATTACTATAATTGTCTGTTTACAGTTAAAAGCATTCTCTAGAGTCTGCTTTTGCTCCTTGATCTGTTTAAAACGTTCATTTAGTGGCTAAAGCTAGGAACTGTACTTTTCCCACCCACCCTCGCTAGTGTTGTGGTGTTCTTATACTTGGTGGCTTTGCAGTTGCCCGCCCATACTGTATATTTGATCTGTGACACTCCTCCCAGTCTAGTGTCAGTTGCCCACCAATACTGTATATTTGATCTGTGACACTCCTCCCAGTCTAGTGTCCGTTCATTTAATCTAATAGAGAACATTTGTGAAGGCCAACCCACTTAGATTCTTAACGTTGAATTAACTTCTGTTCCAGCTTTCTCCATTTCCACTTTTACTGGAAAAAAAAAAATTCTAAGCTTGCTTTCCCCCTTTCCAGTGGCAGGTCTTGTCCAGATACGGATTTGCTGTGTCCAGGACTATTTGTGAGCTCCTGAGCCCCCCCCCCCCACACTTAACTAGGGTTAAACTATTCCTGGCGCATAGTCTGTTCTTCAAATTTTCCCTTGCAACTAGCCAGCTTTTAAATTGTAGCACTCAAATCTGTTTCTTTGAGCTCAGCACTTGTTTAGAACTCATTGAAAGCACTAAATAAGTTGCAAATTACTACAGCACTCAACTTTCCTTACTTGTCAAGAGGAAAACAGTTCTTAGTACTTAATAAATAAGCACCTATTCAGGCATGTCTAAAGGTCAGCTCCCGGTGTTTTCTCCTATCTACCTGATGAATCTGGGCATCTTGGGACAATGCAGCAGTTGCCACATGTACACAGACAGCCCTCTCCTCCTACCACCCAACACTACGACCTGTGAGAGATGCATTTATATAGCCAAACTGGAAGCAAAGCTATGCTCACCAAAGACTGGACTAGACAGTCAAGAGGAGAAGGTAAACACTTGCACTGTACCACACTCATCACATAGTCCCTCAAAACCTACACCACCAAAACACACACACAGAAGAACAAAACACACACCTAACATTCACGGAGGCTCTCGGTAATAACCTGCCCAAACAATACAGACCTCCAAAGCAGAAATGCAAGCAACCTCCACTCCCCTAACACAACCCAAATGACACATAGCACACATACTCAGTGTGCCCCTCAACTACAGCCCATAAGGCCTAACGTACCCAACACTCTAGTCATAGGTGACTCTACAGTCAGGCTCACTGATGTTCCACTCACCAATCTAAACAAGGAAAAAGTTACTGTCAGCTGCCTGTCTGGTGCCAAGATCCGCCACATAATGCACGCACTCAGGTCACTCACAAGTACAAATATGACTGTCATTGTCCATGTTGGTGTGAATGACCTGAGACGTACCTCCCCGGACTACATGAAAAGAGACATGGAGGAGCTCTCCAATCTTGTAGCCCAGGCAGGTATGACCCTAGCCCTAAGTAGCATCCTGCCATCACCCAGAATGATACCACAGTACAAGGACAAAATGATTGACTTTAACAACTGGCTAAGCTTCTCGTGTCATTCTAAGGGAATCCAGTATCTGTCTGCCTTTGATAACATGATCGACAGACCACGCTGCTTTGCCAGAGATAGCCTGCACCTGTCGCACTTGGGATTCCAGATACTGGCAAAGGCTCTTGCCACCCCTATAGTGCCTTTTTCAGGAAAGGTTCAAATGACAAATTCACCACCGTAACGGGTACAAGCAAGCAAAATCTGAGAGTAATGCTACTCAGTGCTAGAAGTCTAAACCTCAGAATGCACTCACTCGAGGCACTCCTTAAAATGGAGAACATTGACATCTGTGCAGTGACAGAGACTTGGTTCAAAGCTCCAGAGAGCACCCCTGCATTACCAGGCTATAATTCATACCACACCTTTCGGCCCCTAAACCTGGACCGAAACACTAAAGGTGGAGGCGTGTCCATATTCATTAAGGATATCCACACCTCCAAGCTAGTTGCAAAGCATAATGCATCCGAGATTATCCAAGTTCAATTAACTCTGGGCAAAACCGTAATCCAGATTGTAGCTTGCTACAGACCCCCACCATGCCCCAGGTTTCCCTGTCCTCTTTTCTTGAAACACTGGAAAATATTAAGGTACAACCCAACACTCTAATAATGGGCGATTTAAACTACCCTACCATTAACTGGGAAAACTACTCATGTACCAACTCTTTTGCTCAACGTTTTCTGGAAATCATCAATTCCAATGCCTTGGATCAACTTATCCACACCCCCACCAGGGGCAGCAATATCCTAGACCTGGTCATCACCAACATGGGTAACCGGTGTTCCACATCAGAGGTCAGCTCCTCGATGGTCAGATCTGACCACAAGCTAATCACCCTAGGCATCCACATCCCGCTCCCACCCTCCATTAGGAAAACAACCATAAAAAGTTTCTCCAAAGCCAACTTCACACTTCGTAAGACAGAAGTGGCAAACTTCACGGCACCCATGCAGATGGACAATAGAGGTACGACTGCTGAATCCTACACAAATGCACTTAAGTATTTATAAGCACTTACATGAGTGCATGGATCATGCTATCCCTAACAGAACCAAGATGCTATCCTCCAAAAAAAGGAAGCCAATCTGGTGGTCTTCTGCCATAAATAAACTCTACAACAAAAGAAAGAAACTGTTGCAAAAAAGAGTAAAATCCCACGATTGGAGGAACTCCCTGGTCAGCCTCAGTAAGAAGCTGATATCCCTCATAAAATCCTCCAAAGCTAGTTATGAAAACAAAATCGCCACTGATTCTAAAGACAACCACAAAGCATTCTATAGCTATCCCAAGAATGTCAATGGCAACACTCAGATCTGCTCTGAGTTACAGCACAAAGACACTAAATATACAGAACCAACTGATATTGACAACATCCTGGCAGATAGGTTCAGTGCTAACTTTACCCCCCTCTCACCCCCTAAAGGGTCCATCTTTATACAGGAAGAATGCAAAGTTCCTGTAATCACGGCTGCACAGGTAAAAACCTCACTCTCCAAAGCCAGGAACACAGCATCCATGGGACCTGACAACATCCCAGGCTGCCTTCTACACGAAGTACAGAATGAATTGGCACCCTACCTAAGTACCATGTTCATGAAAATAGCACAAGAAAACAAACAGCTAGTAAAACAGAAAAGCGTTGACGAGTTAAGGAACACCTGGCAAAGTCAAATATTAAAATCAACGTAAACACTCTTTATTTAAATAACGTTTTCGCCTCTGGTAGCACAGAAGCTTCATCAGACATAACAAGAAAGCGCTCAATGAACACAAATTTAAAACCTCAAGCCAAGCAACGTGATGTCATTTCCTTGGCAACACTCAACAAGATAATTAATTATTTTAAAAAAATTTTTTAAGAAAATATACACATAACCAAATTGTACACACCAATTCACAAAAAATTGTTATATAAAAATATATAGTGTGTAGTGAATTGAAAATAGTAAAAATCTAATCTACTTTAATTTAAAACTATCAAAGGCTGCTTAGTACTACTAACACTCTAACAGCAATGCGATACATTCATGAAATGTAGTATTAAGTAGTAAAGTAAGGTAACTTATTGGGACCTACAATATAAAGACCATGATTCCATATGGAAGGTGAATTAAATATTAATTTAATTACAAAAGCTACTCTTAATAAGAGTTAAATATAGAGTAGCTAATTCACCTCGTACACTACCTAAGGTAACTTCTATATTTTAAGATTGCAGAAATATTACAAGACTCGTTCAACCCAGGGACAGAGAAGGCATCCAATAGAATTTGCCACTCTAGTTCTCTTGTTTCAAGTAAGAGGGACTGGGGGCCCCCTCTAATACCCACTTTAACAAGATCTATGCCCATAAAGTGAAAACTGTGCCCAGCATGACTTAAAATATGTTTCGAAAGGGCGTTGTCACCTTTTTTATTTTTTATTGCATAATTATGTTGGTAAGTACGGTCCCGTAGTCTACGGTCCGTCTTGCCAACATAAAATGCTGGGCAACAGTCACAGAAGGCAACGTAAACAACTGATTTTGTGTTGCAACTAATCTTGTGTTTTATGATGTATTTCTTGTCTCTAATGGTAAAAGAACCCCCAACCTTCAAAAGTCTGCACCAATTACAAGCCCCACAGATGGCTGTACCAGTATATCTAGATGAGGGGTATGAAGATTCCACCGTCTGTAAGAGTTCCTTTAAATTACTTCCCCTCTTAAACACAAAGGAGGGATATGTTCCCAATATATTTGATAAAGTGGCACTATTTTGAATAAAGTGCCAGTTCTTCTTGACAATAGAACAAATGTCTCGAACAAATTTATTATGTGTAATAATCAAGCTGGTCTTAAAGTCCCGGCTAGGCAAATGGTGGAAAGACAAGGACCCAACAGCGTTATGTCGATTAGAGTGGGCTTCTAAGGGGGAAAATCCAGAGAAGGCCACAGTAGTGACAACAGTATCCTGTTCACTATTTTGAAGAAGAGGTTGATAAAACCCATTGTCTCTTTTTAAGGAGACTTCTTCAATTAAGTTGTCTATTAACTCAATCGGATATCCCCTATTAAGAAACATATCTTTCAAGATAGAACACTCATGTTCAAAGGCCATAGCTGTGCTGCACATTCGTACAGCTCTAACCAACTGCCCTTTAACAATCGACCTCTTTTGTTTCCAAGGGTGGTTACTGGAAAAGTGCAAAAAAGCATTACAATAAGTTGGCTTCCTAAAAATACTAGACTGAAACCGGTTGTTATGAACGTCTTTAACCAATTTGACATCAAGGTCATCAATTTCGCTAAGCGAAAAATGGTAGGTGAATTTAAAGAATGTAGTAGAGTCATTCATGTAATTAATCAAGTCAACAACATCCTCTTCACCCCCCTGGATAAGTAGGAACACATCATCTAAGAAACGTGTATAAAACTTGATGATGTTTTTAAACCTGGGGTTGTTTAAAAGAAAAGTATTCTCCCAGTAGGCAACTACCAAATTTGCGATGCTCCCCCCACAGGGGGAGCCCATGGCAATACCTCTTTTCTGAAGGTAGTAACAATTGTTGAAAATAAAAAAGTTAGAGGACAAGATAATATCCAGAAGGAGTGTAGACACCGCTATGTCATCCTTAGGGGCCTGTAGGCTTAAAAGCATTAACTCAACCCATTCGACCGCCTCTTGATGTGGTATAGAGGTATAAAGGTCAACAACGTCGATAGTTAAAAAATTTAAGGACGGGTCAAATTGAATTTCATTTATAGATTTCAAGAAAGACCAAGAGTCCTTACAAATTTGGGGTATTGAGCTAAGGTATTTAGAGATAATACTATCTAGGACTCTTGCACAAGGGTGGGTGATAGAACATCTCCCGTCAACTAAGGCACGCATTGGTGGATCAAACAGGTTTTTATGAATTTTAGGGATCCCAAACATGACTGGGACCCTAGGGAAGGAAATGTTAATAAAATTGAAAGTGTCAATGTCAATCCTACCTTCAATAAACAAATCCCTAAAATACCCTTTAATCCTGTTATATTGCCCTGTCATCTCATTCAAAGATGAGATTTCATAGGCGGGAGAGTTTAGGACAGTTAACATCCTTTCGGTGTAGTCGTCCTTCTCAAAAATGACTAAGCCCCCACCCTTGTCAGGTTTAATAACCCTGATGGAAAGGCTACATAAGTTTTTCAAAGCCATACTTTGATCAAACGAGATATTACTCTGATTATCAAGCCACTTAACACATTCAAAAAATTGTCTTAGATCTAATTCACAAATATTCTCAAAAATGTGCAAAATAGGATGCAAAGGAGGGTTAAAAGTGCTCAACAACTTAAATGAAGAACCTTCGCTTGCTGTTTCACCATTAAACAAAACCCTAAGGTTTAGTCTACGGACAAAACATTTAAAATCAATCAACAACTTAGACAGATGTAATTTCTGATCTGGGACAAAAGAGAGGCCATACGCCAGAAGTTCAATCAAGTCACTTTCAATGTTAGCATTAGAAAAGTTATAAACTTTAAAGTCTCCCTTTATGTTAGTCAAAATGACTGGTTTTGGAGAGGCATGTGAACTGTCACCAAGATGCCCTTTGATGGAGTCTATTTGTTCCTGTTCTTGTTGTATTGTTGGTTATGTATATATTTTCTTAAAAAAATTTTTTAAAATAATTAATTATCTTGTTGAGTGTTGCCCAGGAAATGACATCACGTTGCTTGGCTTGAGGTTTTAAATTTGTGTTCATTGAGCGCTTTCTTGTTATGTCTGATGAAGCTTCTGTGCTACCAGAGGCGAAAACGTTATTTAAATAAAGAGCGTTTACGTTGATTTTAATATTTGACTTTGCCAGGTGTTCCTTAACTCGTCAACGCTTTTCTGTTTTACTAAGTACCATGTTCAAGCATAGCCTCACCTCAGGCTTTGTGCCCATTGAACGGCGCACCACGATAGTTATCCCACTCCACAAAGGGGGGGGCCACAACAGACCCCGGGAACTACTGCCCCATTAGCCTGACGAGCCTGGTCTGCAAGGCCATGGAACGCATCATCATGGAACTCATAAACAAAGACATTGGAGATCTCCAAACTCTGGATCCCACACAGTTCGGGTTTCTAAAAGGCAGATCATGTCTCCTAAACCTGACAGACTTCTTTGAGGTAGTCACCAAAGCCATAGATGAGGTTAAGGTAGTTCACACAGCCTATCTAGATCTCGCCAAGGCATTCGACACAATCCCTCACTCTGGAATTATAGATAAACTCACTAAACTAGGTATAAATCCCTATGTCACAAGATGGGTTGCCAACTGGCTTACTGACAGAACCCACACTGTGAAAGTAGCAGACTCCAAATCAGATTTCAAACCAGTGACAAGTGGTTCAGTCCTGGGTCCTCTCCTGTTTGGTATTTACTTCTCCAAAGTACAGGCTAACACAGAAGGTCTTTGGCTAACTAAATTTGCAGATGACTGCAAACTAGGATCCATAATCAAAACTCCTAACGATGTGGACATCCTACAAAAGGGCTTCACTGAGAGAGATGCCTGGTGTCAAAGCCATGGTCTCAAGCTCGATGCCAAAAAGTGCACTGTCATCCCCTTTGGTAAAAACTCCGTACCCATGAACTACCACATAGGGGGCAGTCTACTTAACACCGAAAGTGTGATAAGAGACCTTGGGACACAGGTGGACAGTAGTCTCTCCTTTGATCATCACATCGCCACAGTGGTCAGGAAATCCTTCTACACCTCATCACAAAAGGTTTCTCCTCCAGAAAAAAACAGGTAATTGTTCCCCTCTACTCATCACTCATTAGACCCATTATAGAGTACAATGCCCCGTTTGGTATGTACCTCACAAGACATCTACAACAACCGGAAAGGCCGCAAAAATACCTCACAAAGAGGATTACTGGCCTCAAACAGATGCCTTACGCAGACCGTCTCAAAAAACCCCAACTTTACTCCGTCGCATATCGCATACTCGGAGGCGATCTCTGCCTAACATGCAAAGCTATGTCAAACTCAGAACTGTTGGACATGCTCCACTTAAAGAAATCCCAATCCCTCCGAGCTACATGCTCTAGGGACCTAAACCTTGTCACCACAATAAACAGAACATGCTGGAGGGATAGATTCCTGTTCCAGAGACTTCCCATACTCTGGAACAGACTACCTATCTATGTCAAACAGAGCTCCTCATTAGCACTCTTCAAGAAAAATTTTGATGATTGGATGGGTAATAGGAAATTCACCCCAGGGATCATATGTTCATAGGTTGGTACTAGGCTATCAATCCTAGGGCCTATACAAGCCTAGCCATAACAATTCCCTGGCTATTTCTTCCCACGCTATTTACTTCCCTGGACCTCTGTCTGGCAGGGCGACTGATGTGATCCCCGGGGTCAATTTCCTTTCTCCCCTCAAACTGTCAAGGTTCCTTTTGAAGAGGACCAAAGAGGCACTCTGCTTGACATGTATGGGCAATCTATTCCAGAGTCTGGGGAGTCTCTGGGTCAGGAACCTATCCCTCCAGCATGTTTTGTTTATTGTGATGACAAGGTTTAGATCCCTGGAGCGTGTGGCTCTGAGGGATTGGGATTTCTTTAAGTGTAGCATGTCCAACAGCTCTGGGTTTGACATTGCCTTGTATGTTAAGCAAAGATCGCCTCTGAGTAGACTATATACGACAAGAGTATAGCTGGAGTTTTTTAAGGCGGTCAGTCTAGGGCATCTGCTTTAGGCCTGTGATTCTTTTAGTGAGGTATTTCTGCAGCCTTTCCAGTTGTTGCAGATGTCTTGAGAGGTACATACCAACCAGGGTGTTGTATTCTATAATGGGACTAATGAGGGATGAGTACAGTGGGACAATGACCTCCTTTTTTCTGGATGAAAAGCCCTTAGTAATGCAGTGTGCCACATAGAAGGATTTCCTGACTGTTGTGGCGATGTGGTTATCGAAGGTGAGACCACTGTCCACCTGTGTCCCTAAGTCTCTTATCACACTTTCGGTGTTTAGTGTACTGCCACCTATATGGTAATTCACGGATACATGTTTTTTCCCAAAGGGGATAACTATACATTTCTTGGCATTGAGCTTAAGCCCATGGCTCTGGCACCAAGCATCTGTTTCTGTAAGGCCCTTTTGTAGAGTATCCACATAATTTGGGGATTCAATAATGGCTCCCAGTTTGCAGTCATCTGCGAACTTTGTTATCCAGAGTCCCTTAGTGTTGGCCTGTACTTAGAGAAGTAGATGCCAAACAAGAGTGGTCCCAGGACTGAACCCTGAGGTACTCCACTTGTCACTTGTCTGGAGCTGGATTTGGAGTCGGCTACTTTTACAGTGTGGGTTCTATCAGTTAGCCAGTTAGCAACCCATTGAGTGACGTAGGGATTAATGCCCAGCTTAGTAAGTTTATCTATGATTCCAGAGTGGGGAATGGTGTCAAAGGCCTTGGCAACGTCTAGATAGGCTGTGTGGACCACCTTACCCTTGTCCATGGCTCTGGAGACTGATTCAAAGAAGTCAATCAGGTTCAGGAGACAAGATCGGCCCTTCACAAACCCAAACTGGGTGGGGTCCAGTGTTTGAAGGTTGCCAATGTCTTTGTTTATAAGTTCCATGATAATATGCTCCATGGCCTTGCAGATAAGGCTTGTCAGACTGATGGGACGGTAGTTTCCGGGATCCAAGGTGGATCCCCCCTTGTGGAGTGGGATAACTGTAGCTCTGCGCCACTCAGTGGGCACAAAACCTGAGGTGAGGCTATGATTAAACATGACACTTAGGTGAGGTGCCAGTTCATATTGTAGTTCATGTAGTACACAGCCCAGCATGTCATCTGTTCCCATGGATGCTGTATTCTTAGCTTTGGAGAGTGCGTTTTTTACCTGTGTGGCCG
Source organism: Protopterus annectens (assembly GCF_019279795.1). Lineage (NCBI taxonomy): Eukaryota > Metazoa > Chordata > Ceratodontiformes > Protopteridae > Protopterus > Protopterus annectens. The sequence goes on from NC_056729.1 coordinate 1,120,563,303, forward strand.
CTATTACCGGAATTTGGCAATCTTCTGGTACTGAGATGGGCCATTTAGGGGGTGAGAAGGGGGTGAAGTTGGCACTGAATCGATCTGCCAGGATATTGGCAATATCCTTGGGATCAGTATATTTAATGCCATTCTGTTTTAGCTCAGAGCAGATCTGAGCATTGCCATTTAGATTCTTGACATAGTTATAGAATGCCTTGTGGTTGTCTTTTGGAATCTTTGGCAATTTTATTTTCATAACTAGCTTTGGTGGATTTTATGAGGGATCTCAGTTACTTACGAGGCTGGTAAGGAAGTTTTTTGCATCCTGGGATTTTCCTCTTTTCTGCAACAGTTTCTTCCTTTTGTTGTAAAGTTTGTTTATGGCAGGGGACCACCAGATTGGCTTCTTTTTTTTGGATGAGAGCATCTTGGTTCTATTTGGGATGGCACGATTTATGCATGAGTGGATGTGCTCGTACAGTGCCTTAGTGTAGGATTCAGCAGTTGAACATTCAGCTCCCGTCTGCATGGGTGTCATGAAGTTTGTCACTTCTGACTTGAGTAGCATGAAGTTGGCTTTGGAGAAGTTTTTTATGGAGGTTTCCTTACTGGGGGGGTGGGGGTGGGATGTGGATGTTAAGGGTGATTAGCTTATGGTCAGACCTGACTAACGAGGGGATGACCATAGGTGTGGAGCATCGATTTCCCATGTTGGTAATGACCAGGTCTAGGATATTGGAGCCCCTGGTGGGACTATGAATTAGTTGATCCAGGGGGTTGGAATTTATGAATTCCAAGAACTGTTGGGCAAAGGTGTTGGTACATGAGTAGTTTTCCCAGTTAATGGCAGGGTAGTTAAAATTACCCAGTATTAGGGTGTTTGGTTCTATCTTAATATTTTCCAGTATGTTTAGAAAGGTGTAGTGAGAATCTTGGGGTATGGTGGGGGATTGGATTGCAGTCTTACCTAGTGTTAGTTGCACCTGGAGAATTTCAGACGCATTGTGTTGGGCAACTAGCCTGGTGGTGTGAATATCCTTGGTGAATAGTGACACTCCTCCACCTTTAGTGTTTCGGTCCTGCTTTGGTGGCCGAAAAGTGTGATAAGAGTTGTAGCCTGGTATTGCAGGGGTGCTCTCTGGAGCCTTGAACCAGGTCTCAGTTACTGAACAGATATTAATGTTCTCCATTTTTAGGAGTGCCTCGACAGAGTGCATTTTGAGGTTTAGACTTCTAGCATTGGTTCATAGGTTCATAGGCTGGTACTAGGCTATCAGCCCTAGGGCCTATACAAGCCTAGCCATAACAATTCCCTGGCTATTTCTTCCCACATTATTTACTTTCCTGGACCCCTGTCTAGCAGGGCGACTGACGTGATCCCTGGGGTGAATTTCCTTTCTCCCATCCAATCGTCAAGGTTCCTCTTGAAGAGGTCCAAAGAGGCACTCTGCTTGACATGTATGGGCAATCTATTCCAGAGTCTGGGGAGTCTCTGGGTCAGGAACAGCCAAACCAACACCGGGTAGAGATAAATGCCAATAAATATCCAAAAAAGTACAAAAGTACAAGTAAAACCTCAGATTTATTATATCCAGTAAACGCAAGTGGAACACAATGACACTCGTTTTCGTTACAGAAGTAACTTCATCAGACAACATAGCTAGTTGAATTACCTCCTTATATATTAATATCAATTAAAAATGCTTGTTAAAACAATTGAATCTTAAAGAAACATAACAAATAAACATGTTTTTTGAAATAAAATATGTATGTACATAAAAACTATATATACTGAAATGTTGTTTTATAAATACACAAACTATATATAAATACATATAAAATATTTGTAATATTTGTACATATTAAAAAAATGATATTCTCAAAGATGTTTCAATACCAATATATGTTTTAAAATCCATCACTGCCTATATGTTGATAGCTGTGAGCTTTAATATAGGCTTGATGGATATATAATCATTAAGCCCAGGTTCCTTGTTAGCCTCCAACATAATTTGCCAGGTAGTCTCCCTCTGCTCTAGTATTGTCTGCCACGGCCCACTCCTAGAATCCTGTTGAATGCTGTCCAACACAAAAAATAAAAATTTTGCATTAGGACATAGGTGTGTATGTTTAAACAAGGCATTTGTGTTGTTTCCTTTTTGTAAATCATATGTGTGTTCATAAATTCTACGTTTGAGGGAGCGCTCAGTCTTCCCCACGTAGTATGCCGGACATAAAGTACACGTAGCTAAATACACCACTCTTTGGCTGTTACAATTATAATATGCTTTGGCTTTGAGGGTTCTGTTTTTAGCTGCTAAAAAAACTTCTTCGGCATGCACAATGTAAGAACATTGTGCACAAGACCCACATTTGAAAGTGCCCTTTCGTGGTCTGAAGGAATGTTGTCGGAAGGGTCCCTTTTCTAAAATATTTTTGATACTGTTTCCTTTACGGAAAACTGACCTCATTTCCTTACCATGCAACTTGCTCAAGTCAGTAACCTGAGAAAAGGCTTCCCATTCTCTACTAATGATATCTCTGATTTTGCAAGAATTGGAACTATATTGTGTAATAAATGCCTTGGTGTATTCTGACTGGGGTGCTTGCTGAATAGGAATATTTTCACCATGCCCTAATCCCAATATAGGTCGAAACCTGCCTTCTCTTTCCTTTTTTACTTGTTCACAAATATTACATACAAAGTCTCTGGGGTAACCTCTATCCTGAAATAAGAAACTTAGATTCTCACACTCATCCAGAAACTCCTGATCATTAGATGTCATTCTGGAGATTCTGACAAATTGGTCCTTAACGATCCCCTTCTTTTGGTGTATAGGATGTGAACTACCATAGTGTATGTAACTGTTGGAGAACGTCGGCTTTCTATATACTGATGATTTAAACTGGTGGTCACGGTCAATGCTGAGCAATACATCCAGATATTCCACCCTATCCACAGTGACCTTGTGTGTAAATGTGAGAAAATTAGTAGTATTAGTCAAATAATCCATGAAATCTGTAATAAGACTATCTGGTCCTGTCCAAAAGTCGTCCAGGAACCTGTAATACGCAACCCAGTGTTTACTGAAAGGGCTGTTAAACACATATTTATTTTCCCAAATAGACAATATTATGTCCGCATAAGTCGGGGCACAATTTGCTCCCATGGCCACTCCTGATACTTGTTTGTAAAATTCCCCTGAGAAATAGATAAAATTATTGTGCAGAACCAATTCCATAAGTTGCAGAATGACAAAGTTGTCATTATTGCTAGATATGGAATTGGATGCTAAGGCCTCTTCCAGCCATAACAAACCTGTTTCATGGGGTATTACGGAAAAAAGATCCACTATGTCTATAGTCAAAAACCTCAAAGTAGGACTCCAAAGTTCAGGAGTAATCTGTCTGAGGAATTCCCATGAGTCCTTGAGCATATGGGTAGTTTTAGGCCATAGGCTTTTAAGCTTATAATCCAGATATTTAGAAAGCGGTGAAATTTTGGACCCTTGTGCTGCCACTATTGGCCTCATAGGTGGATCCCGTACATCTTTGTGTACCTTAGGTACACCAAATATAGTGGGCACCCTGGGTTGTGGATTGTCCAAAAAAATATAAGTGCCATAATCTATGGCTTCTTGGTCCAATAGATCTTTTATGGCCAAGTCTATCCTCTGATGGGCTATGCTGATTTCATTGAGCGAAACTGGACAATATCTAGCCTCGTTCTTAAAATGGTGTTCATTTTGCCCTCATAGATGACCTGGTCCATAATGACCGTTCCTCCCCCTTTGTCAGGTTCCATAACCCTGATGTTGGCATCTTGTTGTAAATCATACAGCAAAATACTTTCAGAGACTGTGAGATTGGGGATATATCTAGCCCACTCACAGTGACGCCTGACCTGTTATTCTATCCTATTCTCAAGATTTTTAAGTTGAGGGTGTAAAGGGGGGTTGTATAAACTACTCCTGTGTGGTTCAACATGTAAGGGACAATCCCCGTTGCCCATTAAATGCTCAAGATTCAATTTCCTAATAAAGAGTTTGAGATCAATAATGACTTGGGTAACACTACTGCTCTTAGTAGGTATATACTGCTCTTAGTAGGTATATATTTGAAACCTTTAGTAAAAAGTTCAAAATAAGTATCATGTATGTTTAAAGAACTATAGTTATAAATAGTGTATCCTCCCTTTTGACATATAGGATCTGTATAACTATTATCATCAGAAGGGAGACTGGGCTCAGTGTTGTCTATTCCCAAAACTGGGCCTGAATGGGGTGATGATTCCCTTTGTTCCTCAATGTCTCCCTGTAAGGGTGGCCCTGAGGGGAAAAAGACTGTTCAGTATGTGTTTTGCGCTGATTTCTAATTCTTTCAGACCTCCTGGGTAGGGGTTCAGGTCCCTGCATCTGACATGTTTCCTGTTCATTGTTATAGGAAATATCCTCTGCATAATGCACAGACTGTTGTTTTGTATGTCTTCTATCAATACTGGAATAAGGTATGGGATAAGGACACTCTTCCTCATATTCCCTCATATCCCTTAATAACTTCTTGTGTTTTCTCTGTAAAATAACAGCACATTTATTATCAATTTCCTTCCTGATTTGGTAATATCTTTGATTTCTCTGTAAAATAACAGCACATTTATTATCAATTCTCTGGGTCAGGAACCTATCCCTCCAGCATGTTTTGTTTATTGTGATGACAAGGTTTAGATCCCTGGAGCGTGTAGTTCTGAGGGATTGGGATTTCTTTAAATGTTGCATGTCCAACAGCTCTGGGTTTGACATGGCCTTGTATGTTAAGCAGAGATCACCTCTGAGTAGACGATATGTGACAGAGTATAGCTGGAGTTTTTTAAGGCGGACAGCGTAGGGCATCTGCTTTAGGCCTGTGATTCTTTTAGTGAGGTATTTCTGAGGCCTTTCCAGTTGTTGCAGATGTCTTGAGAGGTACATACCAAATGGGGCGTTGTATTCTATAGTGGGTCTAATGAGGGATGAGTACAGTGGGACAATGACCTCCTTTTTTCTGGATGAAAAGCTCTTCGTGATGAGGTGTGCCACATAGAAGGATTTCCTGACTGTTGTGGCGATGTGGTGCTATTGAGTAGCATTACCTTCAGATTTTGCATGCTTGTACCTTTTGTGGTTCTGCTTGACAGGGGCACCGGAAAATAATTTTCTTGGGTGGCGAAAGCCAGGGTACCTTTTTGGCTAGGCTTGTATAGGCCCTAGGGCCAATAGCCTAGTACCTACCTATGAACCTATAACGAATTACTAAGCATAATTTTGTGTAATATGTACACACACAGAGTATTTTGGCACATATGACACAGTCATACTGCAGGGTACCACTGGATGAATCCAGACAGAAAAAGTGTGCCTTCAGCAGCACAGACACATGCTCTTAATACTGTTTCTGGTTTATGACTGGACACAGTTGTACACATGGCCTGTGTGATTTTGTTATTTCTTTTGGGTCTCATGAGCAAGGGTTCCAGGGATATCAGCGTCAGCAACAAGATGCCCCATTGGGAAGTCACTCTGCACAAACCATTGGTGCAGGTTACAGGTGTGCCATATGTGGGAGTCATGATATCTGCACATAGATTGTAAATAATACCTTATGCACTACAGATCACCTGGAAGTAGCTTTAGCACTTCATGTACCTCCTTCCCTGTTTACCAAGTGGGGCCTTTATTTCAATGTAGTTTCAGTCTATGGCCCCTAGTACCTCAAGGAAATGAGCTATATCACAGGAATCCCACAAAGTGTTTGCTCTCTCCTCTGGGACATGTGGGAACCACACGTGCTCCCCCACATGCTGAAGCAGGGCACTGAGAAAACATCAGATGCCTTAGATACTCCTACTTCATCACCAGTAAGTCACTGATAGGTCCATGTAACCAATATACATAAAGTTATACATACCTTGGTATCTACAGTGATAGGCACTTCATGACTCCCACAGGGCAGCATAGGAGGCAAACACATGTCCACAATTTCTTCATTGGTGTCCTTATCAACACAATACTTGTTCACAATGTTAATGTCGTAGTCCATGAAATGTTAAGTATGGCTGGATAGCCCTGCACTTCTAAGGACATTTTGTGCACTGTTGGGCAGAACAGTAGCAGTAAGAGTCTTTTGGAGAAACATATTTACTAAACTGTGGCAGCCCCTAGCATTGTCTAATAATTCCCTCAGTCTGAGCATGGGCATCTAGCTGAGCTACACTGCATAACATTTAAAAATGTCTGAATTGCTCCTCCATCCTGTTTTGCCTCATTAGCATACACACAGGTGCTAATTTTAGTAATGTTGCTCAATACCATGTCATTATATGGCCATAAGCATATATCACTCCAGCAGGTGGTTGTTTTATAACCTTTGCATTATAGTACAGGTAAAGGAGTCAGACTGATGAAGTTATTCCTGCTTTTTTGTCACTGTATTATTTGTATGCAGCAGCATCTAGAATGGCACCCCTGCTACCATCCAGGCCTGTCACACTGCTACTTATAGCTATTACACCACCTCCAAAAACATCATAGCCAGTGGTGTTTCCAGTTGCCACATTCTCCTTCAGCCCTTCACCCACAACACAAATATCTGTGTGTTTGATGGCCAGTTCTGTATTGTCTTCCACATTCTTGATTGTGTCATCACCTCCTCTCACAGTCTTGTCTGCAATATGTTTTTTGACTTTACCTTCTCTAACCATACTACCTTTATCTTAATAACATTGCTAACCTTCCACAATTTATATTCTCTTCACTCTCTCTCTCTCTCTCTCTCTCTCTCTCTCTCTCTCTCTCTCTCTCTCTCTCTCACACACACACACACACACACACACACACACACACACACACACACACATACACATCATCGATTTAAAAATAGGCTAGAACACAAGCCTGACCCTGTAAGGCTGTCATATAACTTCTTTTCTTGCCACAAATGTGTGCAGAATGCTTTCAAGGCACACGTATGATGGACGAGCATTACTGTTGCTACACACATTTCCTTGCCTCAGCACCATCATCCAACATGCTCTTCCCATAATGCAAACACTGGCAGCATATTTAATGAGCTATGATGGATGAGCATTACTGTTGCTACACACATTTCCTTGCCTCAGCACCATCCTCCAACATGCTCTTCCCATAATGCAAACACTGGCAGCATATTTAATGAGCTGTGCATTATGCACACTTTCCTAGACATTCATTATTAATGAGTATCAAGACTCACTGTGCACACACAGTAAGCAGAGGAAGGCTAACCACAATCATTGACAGAGTGTTGCTGAACCACAAGGAATGTCCCCTTAGCTTTTCCATCTTTACATTTCATAGTTCTTTCAGGCAAAATTTCTCTGTGTGAGAGCTAAAATCTATACTACCACCCCCTTATTTTAAACAATATCAGTGGATGGATTTGAAAATCAGCATTTATTTTCTTATTTAGTCAGTTTACATGTACATGACAGTATGTTTTTTCAAATAAGTATTACTACCAGCATAATGAATGAGCTATGGATGAGACTCTAAGCTTGATAGCTTTGAAGTTCATGGAGGTTTCAGGGTATTGCTGCAATCTGCAGTTGTTAGTTGTAGCCAACATCTTAGTGCATGATGTACCAAGCTGCAAAAATCTCACTGTAATTCTAACCAAAAAAAAATGGCAGCATCTCTTGCTGGAGACCTCTCACCTTTACCCATTTTGGAAGTATGTACAGATCTTCAGGCCTTATTTCCCCTGAAAATAATGTACCTGGTTACATTCAGGCTTCATTTATCCCTTCATGCAATTTTCTGAATCCCCACTCCATCACAAATGATTTTTGAAGTTGCCTAGTACACAGAAAACCACACTACATGACCAACATAATAGCAGAACAAATAATTTAAAGAACAAGGACACTCATCTTACATCTTCCTTTTTCAGAAACAAAAAGAAATGAATTTGTGAGGTAGTATTTTACAATGCAGTTTACTAAAGTGTATAGACTTTACACTGTCTCATTGATAACGTCTTTATATATTTTCAATTTTTGTTACTTGGTTTTGTAAAAGCATTTCTGAGTAGTATCTCATATTCTTATTGGAAATGGGAAGAATTGTGGAGTGATATGCTAATGGCCATATAATGACATGGTGATACATCACCTGTGTATGCTAATGAGGCAAAACAGGATGTTATTCAAATTTTATGGAATTAGATGCCCAGATTTTTTACCTACTTTTCAAGAACCTTTGCACCTCTTTTCAGACTCTGCAAGTTTGGAGGTATATTTGTCTCTGTGTGACAGAAAATACTGGACTGCATTTGGTAGATATCGCATTTACTGTGGCATAATCAAGATCTAATTATTGGATACAATACATACCTCTCAACCTCTTGCGCAAGAAATCTGGACAAAGCCTAAAATAATGCTGGGTTCAAGGGCCCCAAAATAGGGATAGATGTTAAATATAACTAAAAAAGCTGCTAGAATAATGGGACTGGTGTTAGCATCCATTTTCTGGTGGAGATGGAGTCTGAAACTCAAATGTGTGTCATTATTTAGTGACTTAAGTACTCCTTGATTTGCTAGAAAACCACAAATTTTATGAGGAACAGACCAAATATATGAAGCAAAAATCTAGACATTCTGCAAAAATCTGGACATTTGAATGGCAGTCTGCCTGGAAGTGTTTGTGCTATAACTATTGCCAGCATTTTCCTGCACTGTCCTTTATGTGCACTCCATAGACACTCTCTCTGTGAAGAAAAATGTGTTCTTAAAACTTCAGGGGTTATATAGAAGCTGTCTGATTGATTTGTTTTTAGTTACTATCAAATGCAAGGAAAATTTCAACATTTAATGTTTGCATAGTTACCATTTTAGCAGTATTTTGCTGCCATCAAGTGGCACTTTACTGAAATGCTATTATTTCCTGATATTGGAAATACAGCTCCTGTTTGGAACATTTTAGTGTTAATACTTGGTATGAATTTGGTGTTTTAAATCATACTACTTCATTAACATTACTAGTTTGTTAGCATATTCAGTAGTACATATTCACTCCAATCTAGTTTATAGCATTTAGATAACATCCTTGGATTATAATGGTGGAGTGGTCATTTCTAAAGTTTGTTTCAGGAAACTGACAGATTATGGTGTTACAATGCTACGTAGACAGGAGTAAATATTTACAAATGGTTTGTGGATTTTTTAATGCAATACAAGAATACAATGGTAGATGTAAGACTGGAAGTTTGGCATGGGTTTAATGTAGAGTGTAGGTTTCCTAGGTTGAGGTTCAGTAAGGTAGAGATCACAGAAAGCTATATTTTTGTTTGGTTATGCTGAATGTTGTTTTTGAACAAACTGGGAAGAATACCAGGAAAACATTTAGAAATATGGATCATAAGGGGGACAATATGCTCAGAGGGAAATGGGTATGCACAACTTTGGAAAGTACTTCTTCCTTTGGCTGCTTCTGTTAGGGGTCGCCACAGCAGATCAACTGTTTCCATTTCCTCCTGTCCTCTGCATCTTGCTCTGTCACACCAACCACCTGCATATCCTCTCTCACCACATCCATAAACCTTATCTTAGGCCTTCCTCCTTTCCTGTTACATGGCAGATTCATCCTTAGCATCTTTTCCCCAATATACTCTGCATCCCTCCTCAGCACATGTCCAAACCAACGTAATCTTGCCTCTCTGGCTTTGTCTCCAAACCTTCCAACTTGGGCTGACCCTCTAATATACTTATTCCTAATCCTGTCCACCCTCGTCACACCCAGTGCAAATCTTAACATCTTCAACTCTGCAACTATTTGTGTTAAAAGCACCACAAGCGTGTTAATAAAGATAATGAAAAAGCCTAGGAGTTATTACACCAGATGAGACAGCAATCGGATGTGTGTAAGAAACCTCTGAATCTATAAACAATCTGAAAGCTGGTGATCCTGTGGACACAGCTGCAGCAATCAAAATAATTTCAGGAGAAAAGGAGTACAAGTGCCATATATTCCAGGTCTCCACTGAAAAAGGGCTATCAGCTCAGCCGGACTAACCCTGTCAACAAATGTAAAATAAATAAAATATAAATAATAAATAAATAAATGATAGCTCTGAAAGTAAGTCAACACTTATGCAAAAAAAGAGGCAATTCCTCAATGAAAATTCCTGTTGTATTTTCAAGTGGGAGCACTGTACATTTCTGAGCATGTCCATTTTGACTCTGAACATTAAGTTCAGTGTTGGTAACAACTGGCTCCATGGAACAGATGGATGCAACTTGGGAGTGTCAGCTGAGTGACTTTGTTTCAACAAAGGTTTCATCAGTCGCCTACACAGTCAGGTGTTGTGTGAGACCGTTATAAGACAATTACAGGGATGTGACTGCATGCAGTGCTGCATTACCTGCAAAGACCTGAACACAGTTTGATCTATTGATGGCAGTTTTCTTTCTTTTTTTCAGAGTTAAATACAGAGAAGAGATTATTTGGTCCAACTAATCAGATACCAGTAAGCTAAAACTTATCTCTAAATAAAAATGTAAGGAAGAATGAACAAAGTACAAAAATAACCCTGATACTCTCCAAACAAAACACAAAACTCCACACATTTCATAACACAAGCCATCAACCTGACTGACACTAACCAAAGGCCTAATTTTAATTTAAACTTTATTTTTTTATTTGTTAAATTGGTAAGCAAGCTAATCTTTCAGAAATTTTTATAGCCAGATCCCAGTACACACAAGCAAAAAGCATAATATATTTAGACATATTAAAATAACCAGTAAGACAACAAGAGTCTCCAGAGAAAATTCAGACATAAAGATTGAGAGAGAGACAGACTGAGTGTGCATTCCACACACAGATGTACTAGAAATCACCTTTGAATCCCAGTTCTTGCAGCAGTGAGACAAAAATCATTCACTACTGACCATCTCTGTGACCCTAACACTAACCTTATATTTTACCCTAAAGCTTACTGTAACTTTTAAAAAGCCAGAACCTCAGTCAATTCCCAGCAGAAACCCAAGCTCTAACCAAAATGTCAGTCTTGTACAATAATAGAATAAATGTATAAAGGCAGTACACATCATATTCACGTCACTAAAAAGCCTAATAGTATTCATGGCATTGACTATGAAAGCAGACCAAGACTTTTGTTTTCACTGACTATTCCTATATCTTGGGGTTCAAGCACATACTGATAGAATATATATACCCACATACTCACACACTTGTGAGTGTGATTTTAGTAATAAGGCTGATTATATTAAATTGATTTATTGTGCTTTTTCTGAGTTTTAATTACTACAGATTCATAATTATTAACAGAATTACTTCATATACGTTAACATTTGAAGAATTGTATAGCTAAATCAATAAAATATAGAGAATTATTTTGAAATGAATGGTGATGAAATAAATTATTTTATTTGTAGAATTTGTGATTGGCATCAGAAAAAAAAAATAAAGGAATGGGGCAATGATCTGGTTAAAATTCAAGAGGATTTAAATGCTGTAAAATCAAAAGTTCAAAGCGTAAAAAAGAAATTATAGACTCACTATAACATTCCATCTGTATTGTCTATTTTCATTCTTCCTCAACAGCTGGTTCATATCCGGCCTTCGGATCTGACTTGGCTGTTACTATAGCTCGTGGTAACCATAAAGCTCTCGAGCCTCTCCCTTACCCATAATGCACCAACCCCTAACATACCTTAGGTCTGGTTTCCTAAATTAGAATAAGGAAGAACTATTACTATCAGTTTCTGGATATAGAAAGCCATTATCTGGAGCTCAACAGAAGGACCAGAGATGTCCTTATAAACTCTCATTCTTCCAGAAATCATTTGTTATATGGTTGGGAGATGTTGGGAGGGCAGTTGAGGAAGAAAGAAAACGGACAACACAGATGGAACATTTTTTTGCGTACATAACTTCTTTCATTCCTCAACAGTTGGGATTAGAGTTCCTGGCTACCTGAAATCCCGGGTGGACTCTAATGAAGCATATTCCTGACATATTCCTAAGCACAGTTGAGCCAAAGGCTGTTCTTCCCCTCAAGACCAGATATAGTTTGTAATGAATAATAAAGTATGAGGATTAGCTCAAGTTGCAGCTGCACATATCTCATCCATGGAATGCCTAGATAAAAACATTGACAAAGTTCCCATAAATCTAATTGAGTGGGCTTTTAATGGTTTTGGTAATGAGATATCCAATTTATTGTAGACAAAAGATATACAGTAGTAAGCCATCTTGCCAAAGTCACTTTTGTAAGTGGTTTACCTAATTTGGAATCTGCAGAGACAAATAGTTATTCAGATTTTCTAACTTCGTTAATCAGATTTTCTAACTTCTTTTGTCCTATGTAAGTAGAAACGTACCTGTCTATGAACATCTAACAAGTGCAATATGTATTCTCCTTTGTTTTCAGATTTTGGAAAGAAGACAGGCAGATTAATGGACTAGTTGATGTTAGATTCTGACATCATTTTAGGAAGACAAGAAGGGTTGGTTCATAATCTTACTCTATCCCTATAAAAATCAAGTAGGGAGGTTTAGAGTACAATGCTTGAAATTCAGATATTCTTCTAGAAGAGGTAATGGCCACTAGAAAGATCATTTTCCAGGTCAAAAATGTAAGATCACATTTTGCTGCTGGTTCAAAGCAGGAATGCCTGCAGTACAAAATTCAAGTCCCATGGTGGAGTAGGGTCTTTACAATGTGGCTTTAGTAGAAGAGTGGCTCTCAAAAAGGCCTTACAAAGCTTAGATGAAGCAAGGGAAGAATTCTCAAATCCAATATGGAAGTTAGAGATTGCTGCCAACTGAACTCTAACGGTTGAGGAGCTAGCTCCTTCATTGAAAATCATTGCTAAAAATTCAAGGACACTTTGTACAGTGGTAAAAGGGGTCAATATGTTTCTGATGCACCCAAAAAACAAACCTCTTCCATTTACTTCAGTAAACTTTCCTCGTAAAATAGCTTTTATGGGAAGATAAAAGTATATGATGGACAGGGGAAGAGAGCATAGGTTGTCTGACTATTAAAGGAAGTGAAGAAACCATGCTGTCAGCTTTAGGTCTGAGATATCAGGACAAATCATGCTCATCGGGTGAGACAGGAGGTCTGGAATTGGGTCCAGCATGCAAGGTGGGCAAAGAAGATGAAACTAAAGAAAGGGGAACCAAATTTGTCGAGGCTAGTAAGGTACAATGAGGATGACTCTACTCTTCAACCTGGCAGCTTTCTGCAGAAATTTGAGGATAATGGGAGTTAGGATAAGCATAGGGGAGATCGGAGGGCCAATCATGGAGTAGAGCATCCCTAGGTGATTCCCCCAGTGAGGGGATCAAGGCAAAGATGCTGCTGCACTTGTTTAGGGGAGAAGCAAAATGATCCCAGCAAGGCTGGCCCCATTAATGGAAAACCATTTCTGCCACTTTCTTTTTGAGGCACCACTCGTGAGGTAGTAGAATGGATCTGTTCAGCTTGTCTGCTATAACGCTGGACTTCACTGGGATGTGCTTTGCTATAAATGAAAGAGATCGCCCATTTCTACACTCTGAAGGCTTTTCAACACAAGAGTTAAGACCCAGTTCCTCCATTTGCTTATGTACCAGGCTATTGACAAATTGTCCATATGAATCACAATTGTCCAGAAAGAGATATTCTTGGAATGCTTGCAACGCTAAGAGGATTGCTGTAATTTCTATAACATTGATATTCCTATTGGCCTGCTTAGGAGACCGTGTCTTGGACTGTTTTCACCAGGAAGTGCCCCCCCCCCCAATCTGGGATGCATCCGTGGTCACTATGGCCTTGGGTTGAAGAAGAATGAAAGGACAGCCTTGAAGAATTTGATCTGATCGAATCTACCACCAAAGATGCCTTTTGCATGCTTGAGTGATTTTAATTGGACTGTTGTGTTAATAAAGAATCAACCACAAGAGTTGCTAGCATCCTTTGAATCCTCATGTGGTAATACTGATCATTAATTATGTTGATCATTGATTATGTAACATGCAGATATAAATGAATACTAGAAATTGCTATTTGCACAACTATCCCTAAACACAGGATACAAGTGTGTTGTAAACAAATAATCAACATTCCTGTAGGCAGAAGCCCTACCCATGTTGAGCAGAAGTGTATGGCAGACATAGTCTGCCAACAACAGTCTAAATGCTGAGATAGTAGGCACCCATTCAGTATGTTGGTGGGCTATGCACAACAGATCAGTCACTCCGCATCACCACTAGACATACACGTGTGCCAACACCTGCTGTGCAAAAAGCAGGCAAAGCACTATCAACTTATATGTGAAACATCACAATGAAAACCACTGTGACAGTTATACATAACTCGCTGTAATCTAATTTGTGACATACAATTCACAACATTACCTTCGGCAAACATGGCCTATTTGTAAGCAGACATATTTTTATGAAATACATAATGGTAATCATAGGGATTGTATTACTCTTGCAATTACCCTACAGATGCATGCTCAGTATTCATGCAATGGTAGTAGTATGGATGAAATGCAAAACAAGCCAGTCCTCTAGCAATAATCAGATATATTTTAGGTAAAAAAAAAAACATAAAATGTATTCAACATACCTCTCTCCCTGTGTTTTCCTCCAGCTTGTGCATCTGCTCAGTGCACAAGATCCAGTTCCTAGCACATTATTCATCACCTGCAAAAAGTAAAAATCATGTATGAATGGCCGGTATAGTAGGTATAAAATAACAGGGAAATACGGTGAGCAGCTCATGTTATCTGATTTTTACATTGAATAACATTACAGAATCTGCATACTCATTTTTTGCTGTGTCAGAAACAATACTATAAACATTGTAAGCCAAAATAACAGACTGGAGAACCTGAGATTCAAACCTACAAATGTTAGCTGTGTTCACACTAGAACCCTGACACCAACCTGCCTAGCTAATCCATCTTGGCTATGGCTGTCTTGAGGAATTGCAGTTAAACAAATCATTGGTATGACTATGCAGGTATGGGGTTGTAACATGGATCATGGCTTCCAGAATTACAAGATGGTTAAAATGCAATTCAACTTTCACCATGTGCTGTGCATTTGTAAACCAAAACATGCAAGCGTGGCTGCTTGTCAGCTTAGTGGTCACAACACAAAAACATAAATGTAACATTTCATACCTCAGACAGTGGGCATCTATATCACATTATCGAAATTTTACGACATCGAATCAATAAAGGTTGAACTTTATTGATCAAAGTAGTAAAATTTCAAATAACGTAAAAAAAAAATAAATCCATAAAAAAAACTAACTAGTGTAGCTGCACCCCCCCCCCACACCCCCCCTACTTAAATATACCATCTCCAAGACCGCACTACATTGAGGTAAACGGAAATCTCCCCCTTAAGGAGATTTCAGTTTACCTGCACGATGTTCTGAACTTTCAACATTGTCGTGCCGACAATATCGTATTTGATATTGTCGGCTTACAACAACGTGAAGTAGACCCGACAGTGGTCACTTAACATACAGCTGATCTTAACAGACAACTACAAATTCCTGTTCAACACATACACCAGAATGTAGTTTAGGTTGGAGTATATACATATATTTTGCATCACAAATATCCTTAATATTAGGGGATGTCCCTGATTTACAGCCAAAATATATATATCTGTCTAGCTCACTCCCTCAAAATAACAGTATGAGAAGGGTGGTGAACTGGAGTTAATAAACAATGATAAAGCTACACAGTATTTTCACTTTGCCAGTGTTATTGTATTCCACATTCACTCTACAGAACTATCCCACTATTTTCAAAGCTTTAAATATACAACTATAGTAAAATAGCTGTTGGCAGAAAAAGTACGGATAACAGAGATATTCATAGAATTCAACAAATAAATGCTATAGTTGAAAGCATGTACAAAATACCTGTAAACATCAACAAGTAGGTATCTATACAAGCATTTTCAAAAAGTTTGTACACACACAGATCAAGATTTAATGAAAAATATCCTATACATGAATTTGAACCCACAGTTAACCACAATACATACACTATGGCCTCTTGCTTAACAGGCTGAGCTATAATACACAGAACAATACCATTCTTCTTAAACTGCTATTGTGTGTGGATCCATATTTCTGCAGATAATGGAGGATTATGTAACCATCTGACAGCTAAACATTATAGGCCCTCATGCTCCACACAAGTACCAGATAACATCAACTTTTACATTGTACAACCTGTATTAGTCTTGTGTTCAACAAACCGGTATTTAATTATATGGTTTATTTTGTAAATCGGAAGTGACTGAGGGATGTCCGTATGACTTGGTATTCACACAAACAGAAGTAGACTGCATGATACACTCAAGAGTATTATAGATTACTGAGAAATGCATAGTCATCAGTGGCCTAGGCACTTTAGGTATCAATGACACATGGCCAAACTGGCTGTGTAAAATGATATACTGTATAAGAAGGAAAACAAACAAGTCTAATGTTTATTAGTATTTACATGATACTATATTAAAGAATGACTATCATAGGAATTGAACCCATAATTACAGAGAGAATAGTCATCTTGCCTTCTTGATTATCCGCATGAGTTAATTGTCAGAAGAGCTAGATAATGAGTTTAAAAGGCATATATACGACAAATGGCTCAGAGCTATATCTCTGATTTCCTTAGGAATGTACAGATACACATAGGATTATGACACTTTCTGTAGGCATCCACTGGCTGTCTCCACACCTCGGTGACCCTCTAGTAAAGATCATCAGCATCCCTCAGATGCAGGTCATCATTTTGGTGGTGAGCCTGAACTCCATAGGTTAGGTTCATAGGTTAGTACTAGGCTAACTGCCCTTGCAAGCCTAGCCAATTATCCCCTGTGAGATTCAAACCCTGTACCTTGTGTTTGTAAGGCAAACACCTTAACCATTAGGCCACCCTCCCAACCCATCCAGTCCAGTAGATTCCCGTGTGTCTGTGTTTCTTGACAATCCAATTCCGGATGTCGATCAACACAAATTTCCATGGTCTGTCTGTCATACGATGTTCCACTCCAACATAGATGGTTGGCATCTGGGTGGTCTCCTCCTTAGTCCAGTTGGTGACCAGACACACTGTAGCCTCCTCAAAGTAGTCATGTTAATAAGAATGTTAATATAGCAAATTTCAGTAAATAGCTCACTGAGGTCCCACTCAGTTCACAGATAGCAATGGCCTGATCTTTAAATGTATCAATTTAAAAGTGGCACTTATGGGATGGTATCAGCTGGAGTGCGGAGAGTGCCAGCTGGAGTGCGGAGAGTGCCTTCTGTGTGGAGTCTGCATGTCCTCCCCGTGGTTGGGTGGCCTTTCGAAAGACATGCGTAAATGGGCGTGCCTTCATTGAAGGTTGAACGTCGAGCCTGCACCTTGGCGTTTGTGAAAATTTACTGCCAATCATTAGCGGACTGGAGTTCCGCTGTGGCGACCCCTAACCGGGAAAAGCTGAAAGACAAACAACAACATCAGATCATTAGAAGGTAACGGGCATGTGCTTCATATTGTCCCATTTAACAATACCTATTGTATACTTGCATAGAGCACCTTCCCATTATGTTGAGCTGTTGGTTAATGCACCAAATTTTGAGAACTTAGGTGGACGTCTGCAAACGGAATTCCAAAAACTTGAATTTTAATTAATCTCATTAATTATGTATGTAGCAAATGGGACTTTAAAAGCTGTATACACATAGCTGGTCTTACTTTCAGTTATACCTGACAAATTGGTGGCTGTAAAGGTAATGTAGTACCTGCTAGCATTGCTGTGATAGGATATGTTTCTCTCCTTAGAGACCTATGTTATCATTATTCCACAGAAATGTATGTGTATATGCTTACACTGATGCCTTTAAGGAAAATTGTGAGCAATACAAAAATGCATTTATCTTACTGGAGCGGTATAGTATTGACTTGTATGTATGCAGATGGGTACTTCTGCATCAAGCAGTGCTTCTACATATGCACTTGCATAGAGCACTGGTGAACAGTATATAAGGATGTGCCAACAAAATACCTGTATATATTGCTGGTGATTCTGTACAGTCACACTCTACACTCTCTTTCTCTCTCTCTCTGTCTCTTTCTGTACACTCGACCCTCTACAGTTCGCTTATTGAGCTAATAGATCCACTGGAGATGCTATTTCAATGGCACTACACCTCTCACTCTATCATCTAGAGGGAAGAAACAACTATGTCAGACTGTTGTTGATTGACTTCAGCTCAGCATACAGTGGTTCCAGTGCAGCTTATTGACAAGCTTGTACATCTTGGAGTTAGCACGCTCATGTGCAACTGGATCCTCAACTTCTTGATGAACAGACCACAGAAAACATGTGTGGGCAACACCACCTCAGGATGCATTATACTTAATACTGGTGTTCCTCAGGTTTGTGTGTTAAGCCCTCTGCTATTCACCATCCTCACTCATGACTGTTCTCCAAAATACACCACCAATTACATCAAGTTTGCAGATGATACTATGGTTGTGGGCCTCATCAAGGAGGGGGATGAAAGAGCAACAACCTTGACCTGAATGTCGATAAAACAAAAGGAATCAGTATAGACTTCAGGAAAAAGGTCAACAACATACTCACTGCTCATGACAAATGATGAAGAGGTGGAAAGGGTCAAATCTACAAAGTTTTTGGGGGTGCACATTTTGGAGGATCTCTCTTGGATTGTGAACACTGAACAGCTGGTCAAAAAAGAACACCACCATCTCCACTTTCTCAGAAAGCTCAAAAAAGCAAATCTCCCGCCTACTGTTCTCACCACATTCTACAGAGGAGCAGTTAACAGCATTCTCACTTGTAGCTTCACAGTTTGGTTTGGAAACAGTACAATATCAGAAAGAAAGAAGCTACAGAGAGTGGTGTGAGTTGCTGAAAAAATCATGGGCACCAACTTACCATCAATCCAGGATCTCTTTGCAGCAAGAAGCATTAAATGTGCATCCAAAATAATTTGTGACCCCCTCTCACCATGCACACAGCTGGTTTACACAACTGTCTTTGTGCAACAGATATCATATCCGCTGCAGGACCACCAGATACTTAAACAACATTGATCCTACAGTGTTGAGACAAACAAATTTTGATACCAGCCACCAATTATTTAGTCAGTGATCATTCACAATACAGATCTCAGCTGAAAAGTGTGCAATACCTCTTGTTTTATTCTTTGCTGTAGCAATATATTTTCTTATTCATGTGCAATTGCCTGCTGTTTGATGTAGATGACAAAGAAGGACAATCTTAACATGTGCAATCCTACTCTGTCATACTGCTATGTACAACATTCTTCTTATGACTGTGTGGGGTGCTTGTATGCTTTTGCTGTTATTATTGGTTTATTTATCTATGAATCTTGTACTGAATATCTTTTTTATATTGAAATACTGTACTGTTGCTCTTGTTATCATTGCTTCCTATGTACTCTCTGGTGAGCTAATACTCGGACTTTTGTTTAGGCTGCACTTGTGTAGTCCTAAATGACAGTAAGGTTTAGTTTGACTTTAGTATAGTTATGGAAACCTACGGATTCTGACCGTATCAGTACATTGTTATGTAGTACGCATTTGTAGTTATGTTACAGATATTTATTCACTGATGCTTCTTAAAATGTACTATAAATATTGCCTCAATAAAACTATATCCATGTTTATGTCTGTTTACTATGTATTGTCTATAATATGTTATTATGCTACCATGTTTAATATAGATATATAGCATTGTTTATATATATTTTTATTTTTATACTTGTTGAGTTCATGAATTGTTTATTATTATTATTTATCGCCCTTACTATGTTAAGATAGCTTACATTGATATGAATATTAGTCAGAGAATACATAGGTTGCTATATAACTATGATCTTGGAAACGCATTAAGATTGCCGATGACTTTTTATAAGTATGCGATATACCAAGAGGTGACTGAGATATAAGCAATGCCATTTTTTATATGCTATGGCTCTTATATATTGGCATTTCTAGGGTTGCCTGCCTCCTATGGAATTGATTTACAACTAAGAATTGGAATGATTATCAGCTGCCTTGGTTCATTTTTGGTAATAACTTTAGGTTGGCTTATTTATTTGAAACAGTACAATGCATATTATTTAATTCATGCAGTTTTGCACAATATAAGTTTCAAGCGCTACATTAGATATTTATAGAGTGTTGCTGAGTTAAGTACTATTGGTTTTAAAAGCTATGATACATTGCTACTTTATGTAGAACTGTTTTAAGTTATGTTAAAAGTTTTCAGTGCATTTGTAACCTAGCTTTTAACTTGCTGATCGAAGTAATACAAATAATGGGTGTTCCCATCTCAGCAATTATGTTTTAACTAATTGTTTTAACTAATTGTTAAATTGACAATTGTTTTTCTTAATTGATGGTTGGTTTTACTATATAAAGGGCGTTTATTATGTGTAAGTTAGAACCTGATGAAGCGCATATTTATGCGTGAAAGCGCTTGTTTGTTTTAAAATAAAAACTCAATTTTATTTATCGTGGTGGTTCCTGGCAGTATTTCTTCATTCTACTTCCTTACTTGGTGCACGGAACCTTTGGATGATCGGCTTCTTTCTCCTGCTGCTGGTATTTTTCTTGTTATACTTAGCCGTTCCTCACACGATGGATGTGCCGAACATTGAATTGGACTATAATCCAACAGGTACCATACGAACCGATAGTTGGAATTCTTTATTTTATCAAAAGGACAATCCACTTCTGCGGTTAGATACCAGCCATGAGACCTTGGATAATGTCTCAACGAACAACGAAAATCTACATGACTTTTTTGGATATCTGAGATCTCTGGAAAATGATATGTACCGTTTGCATAGGTTTGTCTGGCAAAGAAGACATCTCCAGGCATGCCTACATTTCAAAGTCATTCCCCGAGGCATGCGTGTCTTATGCATGCCAAGTTACGGGGATAGCCACCCTGAACTGCTTCGTAAGTGGCAGCAGTTAAATATTGACTTTGGCAATCAGTATATACAGCTTCTGTTGGAATATTTTACACCCATCGAAATGGAACTCTTGGCTAAGGTAGAGGAACAATATGCTTATTTAACTGCTAATTTTAAAACTGAGTTTTGTATCTCTAAGATACAGTCCATGAATAAACAATTAGCGTTGTACAGTAACAAACTAGAACAAGTAAAAATTAAGAAACTTAAGCGTGACTGCGAAGATTTTCAATTAGGGCGTATTTTTATATGGCCCAGAGTTAATACACAGCCTAATGCCCATGCTACTCATTCACCGTCAACTATGAATGTAGTTAATGAAGGCGCAGCTACTGCCTTAACAGAATCGCTAGGAAACAGACCAGCTTTTTCATCTCAAGCGGATGATATTAATCATCAGGAGCCTATTACATCTAACACACCCAGTTTGTCTTTACCTTGTAACCAACTTGGCTTGAATACATCTGAAAATTTAGGTGCTAAATCTAAAGCTTTTGGTAAGAATAGTACTTTTGTTACACCCATGCCTTTAAACTTCCCACTCCCCTACAAGGATGCTACACGCACGCGCTCTGGGAGCAGGGGAAGAGGAAAAAGAAAACTTTCGGGAGAAACACCAGAGCGGAGAAGGAGAATGAAGAACTGAATTCCTTGTTCTTTAACCTGGCAACTAGGTCTTTTTCATCAGAAGAACAGTTATTGCTTAATAGAGGGTTATCGTTCATACCCTCTTGTCACAGTGTGTTGTCTGACACTCTTATAAGTTTACGCTTGTTTGCAAGAAAGTTATCTCTTAAAGTGTTCTTTAAAGATGATCTATCTAATAGTCATATTTCGGCATGTAATGTTATAGCTTATAAAAGAAGAAGTTCGTTCATGCCTCCTTTAACACCAACTATAGAGTGCTTTATGCGCACATGTGAGCATGACTTTTATAGCTATTATGAGCATGATAAACATAGTAATATCTTTGTTAATTTGAATTATGCACAGAGACATTCTTTAGATGCACTGGTAAATGACATGAATACAGTATTTAAACCAGCGGATAAGGGAGGGGGTGTGGTCGCCCTAGATAAATGTTTTTATGACCAACTGATGAATGCAATGCTCAATGAGGACAAAGCTTATAAAGTTATTGATAAATCTAAGGTTACATCTATAATTAATTATGTACATGACACGTTGTATGACATGCTTATGACGAGATCAATAGATAAGCTATTATATGATTTTTTGAAGATAGATTCACCCCTCATACCGGTCATAAAAGGCTTGCCCAAATTGCATAAAGGTGAATACCCTCCCCCATTACGACCTATAGTGTCGGGTGACCATTGGGTCACCGAGAATGCCTCTCTTTACATACAATCTAAGCTTGGTCCGATGACTAAAGAAATACCGACTATTCTAAAAAATTCCTATGATTTATTAGAAGACTTGAAACAAGATTTGGTAATTGATAAATTAAATGCGAATACCTTGCTTGTCACATTGGACATAAAGAGTCTATTCACCAGCATCCCCAACGAATATGGGCTTGATGCTATCAGGCTTCATTTGACTGAACAAAGAACCATAGACAGCAATGAAACTATGAATATTTGCTGTCTTTTAGATTTGGTTCTAAACAATAATGTTTTTCTGTTCAATGATATGACATATGCGCAAACATGGGGAGTAGCCATGGGCACTCCCTGTGCTAACGCATATGCCAATTTGGTTGTCTATAGGTGGGAAAAGGAGAATATTTTTAGTGACCCTAGATTTGATAATGTGGTCATCTACAGACGTTTTGTAGATGACGTGCTTATATTATGGAATGGATGTGCAGATGAGCTTGAAGAGTTTGTCAATTATATGAATGGCACAACATCCTTCTTTACATTTACCTATGAATACTCCTTAACTAAGGCTGATTTTTTAGATATTTCTATAACTAAGAATGATAGCAATTGCTTAGTAACCACCTTATACCGGAAGCCTTGTTGGAGGAATAGCATCCTCCACTATGACAGCATGCACCCGCGGTATATTTTTCGCAATATTATAAAAGGGCAGATCGGTAGGATCTTAAAAATATGCACAGACAAACAAGATGCTCTGTGTTTGATTGAGCAACAGAAGAATCTTTTCATGGATAGAGGATACCCTGTGAATCTGATTAATGAAGTAACAGATTCTGTTTTAAATAATGTCATCCCATGGAATAAAAGAGGGAAAGCAAAATATGGTTCTGGAAAAAATGGTAGTATCAAATATGATATTAAGTATACCAGTGATGTAGAGCAATTAATCAAAATTGTTAAGGGGAACTGGAAAATTTTACTATCTGAGCCATATCTCTTGACACTATTAGGGAACAAACCCAGTTTCAGATTTAACAATTGCATGAATTTTAAGAGGATATTATGTAAAGATAAATATGAGGTCAAGCACACTGATATTCGAACTCAGATAAGAACAGGCACATATGCATGTGGCAAATGCTCTATGTGCGCATTTATAAGTAGGGAACAGGACCTTAGGATTCCAGGTATCAATCTAAATTTTAGAGCCACTTTTTATGCAACATGTAATACTCAAAATGTTATTTATTTTGCGAAATGTGATCAATGTGCTAGCTATTACGTAGGCATGACCTCACGAAGACTCAGAGATCGGGTCTATAATCATGCCTACGACATTAGAAAGGGCAATTCCACCAGTGCCCTAGCCACACACTGTAATGAAAGACCTGGGCATAGATTTAGTTTTCAGGTGTTACAAGTTATTAACCAGAACAGGAGAGAGGGTGACCATTTTGGCACCATTGAAATGTTCGAACTTAAATGGATATTAAGGCTAAAGGCGCACATACCACCAGGACTCAACACTGCTATCAATATACGTCCAGTTTTATTGGGACCTACCTAGGACATCTTAGCATTTCTAGTGCTTACATAACAGAACCTATATTATATCCATGTCTTCACAACATATTTGGATTTATAGTTACACTTCAAACATATAAGTGTTAGAATGATGATCTTTCTTAAATATACATTTATATCTGATAGGACAATATTAATCTTATATTATTTCTACATAGAGATACTGGTGATAATACAACATTACTACCTTAGGATTGGAACAGTGTCCCTTTGGATATACTTTTGAATATATATAGTCTAAGGGTCATTTTGTGGTTTTCTAGCGTTTGATTGTGTTTAAACGCTAGTGTTTTGATGCTGTGGCTTGTTTATAGCCAGTGACTATATATTTTGACAAGTCTTGTCTGATGTCATGATGTTCGCCAGCTGTGGCTGGATATTTATGAAATATCTTGTATTGATATCCATTTAGACCCGTTAGGGACCACTTATATTCATTGCTGTTGTTGATTATTATAACATCCTGTATAATGTGTATCTGAAATTATGTTTGGAAACTGAGCTTTTGGCTTCTTTATACGCTTGTTGGAATGTGAATATTTTGCCACATTTAGAGGCGTCGTATTCGTTACATTTGCTTATAGCTTGACTTATACATGCACTTTGTTCTTATCATGATTTTGATTACCTATATTGTCAATGGGATGCCATATGACTATGTTAATGTTTGATTGTGTTAAATATTGATATATATATTTTTTATATTAAGGTCTTGCTCATAAATAGAGTGAGCACGCTTTTTGATTAGTTTTTCTTGTTGACATGAGTTTTATTGATCATGGTTGAATATATGGAGAAATACTGCATGTTAGCATTTATTTAGAATCATTGAGATCCGTTTGTGATCACATTTCTGATCACTATAATATTATGCATAAGGTATATTTGGATTGTTAACCTGGAATCTTGAATGAAAATATTTTTTCCGTTCCCTATGTTTTGATCGGATGCTTAATCCCTTACATCGCTGCAAGAGTGGCTTCTTTTCATTTATATAACTTACATTTTATCTTTCATTTATTCACATATTTCCAAGAATAACAGCAGGATATTATCCATGTTCTACCACTCATTAGAGTGCTTTTCCATCTTTGTACAATATCAGACCTAATATAGGAATTATGTTATATATATATATCCATTAAGAGTGATATCTCATGGCATGGCTGTATTATGCTACCATGTTTAATATAGATATATAGCATTGTTTATATATATTCTTATTTTTATACTTGTTGAGTTCATGAATTGTTTTATTATTATTATTTATCGCCCTTACTATGTTAAGATAGCTTATATTGATATGAATATTAGTCAGAGAATACATAGGTTGCTATATAACTATGATCTTGGAAACGCATTAAGATTGCCGATGACTTTTTATAAGTATGCGATATACCAAGAGGTGACTGAGATATAAGCAATGCCATTTTTTATATGCTATGGCTCTTATATATTGGCATTTCTAGGGTTGCCTGCCTCCTATGGAATTGATTAAGTTACAACTAAGAATTGGAATGATTATCAGCTGCCTTGGTTCATTTTTGGTAATAACTTTAGGTTGGCTTATTTATTTGAAACAGTACAATGCATATTATTTAATTCATGCAGTTTTGCACAATATAAGTTTCAAGCGCTACATTAGATATTTATAGAGTGTTGCTGAGTTAAGTACTATTGGTTTTAAAAGCTATGATACATTGCTACTTTATGTAGAATTGTTTTAAGCTATGTTAAAAGTTTTCAGTGCATTTGTAACCTAGCATTTAACTTGCTGACCGAAGTAATACAAATAATGGGTGTTCCCATCTCAGCAATTATGTCTCAACTAATTGTTTTAACTAATTGTTAAATTGACAATTGTTTTTCTTAATTGATGGATGGTTTTACTATATAAAGGGCGTTTATTATGTGTAAGTTAGAACCTGATGAAGCGCATATTTATGCGTGAAAGCGCTTGTTTGTTTTAAAATAAAAACTCAATTTTATTTATCGTGGTGGTTCCTGGCAGTATTTCTTCATTGTACTGTTGCTCTTGTTATCATTGCTTCCTATGTACTCTCTGGTGAGCTAATACTCGGACTTTTGTTTAGGCTGCACTTGTGTAGTCCTAAATGACAGTAAGGTTTAGTTTGACTTTAGTATAGTTATGGAAACCTTCGGATTCTGACCGTATCAGTACATTGTTATGTAGTACGCATTTGTAGTTATGTTACAGATATTTATTCACTGATGCTTCTTAAAATGTACTATAAATATTGCCTCAATAAAACTATATCCATGTTTATGTCTGTTTACTATGTATTGTCTGTGGCATGCTTACAAATAGGGAGGCTTTCCAATAGTTTCTCTAAGTTATTCAGTTGCTACTGTAAATATATGTTCTGCTAAGAGTAATAAAGTCTTATTTTTCACAGATTTTCATCTCCTACAGATGAAATGGCAATAGCATTCACTGCTCACTATTGATTGTGTTGACCATACCTCTCAACTGTACCAAATTCCTCGGTATTTACCGATTTTGAGGTAAAAATAATGGGGTGTGACAAATTCCCGAGTGGCCCCTTTAATTTCTGAACCCCCCCCCCTTTTTTTTTTCAATTTTTTTTTTTTTTTTTTTTTTTTTTTTTATTGATGAATCATGTGCAGGGGGCATGCATAATGACATCAGCTTCATCAGCACACTGCCAGCCTGTCAGAATTCGGATGAGGGATGAGGGGGTGTGCACTAGTTTGTCTGCTTATCTTTTTCTGTATGGCTACGGCAAAGTGTTCTGAGTTGCAGCAGCAGAAAGACAGAGAGTCAAGTAACGAACAGAGCAGTGGAGGAATGAAAATCAAGAGCAGTTGTACTGTGCTACTGTTGCTGTACTGTTTTTTTTTTTTTGTTTGTTTTAAATTAATTAGAATGGTAGACAGCATTAGCTTCTCTAGCTATTGTAGAAACACTGCCGGATGTCAATCTTGCGGTCTTGATATCCACGTTATGGACCTGACTATATGTGTTTTTGTCATGAAGTCGTACAGGTCTATACCATTCTAATGAGCACACACCCCTACTGGATTTTTCAGTGATGTTACAGAAACAAGAAGAAACTACAGGCAGTATTTATTGATATTTGAATATGTTTCATGAGGTGCGTCTATTCATACAGGATTAAAAAAAATAAATTGAAAATGATTACGGAAAGTTAGCTGTTCAAGTTCTACTGGGATATAATTGTTAATCACTCATGTCCAATCAAAAAAGATTGGTAGTTTAAATGTTCCCTGCTTTAAGTATCGTTGAGGAAGCGCAAACAAGAAGTTATGTACTCACCATAACGTTCAATGTATGTAGTCCATCTCGTCTCACATTCTTACCCGTAGGTTCAGAGCCGAATGTTGGCTCCGACTAGGCCAAAACTTTTCTAGCTCGAAGTCTTTCTATTGGCTGGGCTAAGATGGTATCCCATGCTGCACTGCTCTCTATCCCCAGATATAGTTTGCTGCGAGCACCAGCACTCATTCTCCATGCATAAGGAAAGGAAGAACAAACCAAGAATGAAGGGAGCTCTGAATCCAGACCGAACCTCCAGATCCTCCAGGACGGGGGAAGGAGGGGGGGTAAGTAAGAATGTGAGGCGAGATGGACTACATACATCGAAAGTTATGGTGAGTACATAACTTCTTGAGGTTATGTAGTCCAATCTCGCCTTCATTCTTACCCGTGGGACAGCATCCCCAGCATCTAAATCCTGTGAGGCTCAGTGGAAAATACTCCTGAGCACTATGGAACTAAAGGAGGACCTGCCCCTAGATACCACATCCAACTTGTAATGAGTAACAAAGGTGTGAAGAGATGCCCAAGTAGCCACAGCACAAATATCATCCATAGCCAATCTAGCCTGAAAAGCTGTAGATGTAGATACAGACAGAGTAGAGTGAGCCTTCACCTGGAATGGTAAATCTTTATCCCCAGAGGAATAAATGAAAGAAATACAACTGGAAATCCACCTGGACAACGTGACTTTGGAGACAGGAGACCCAATTCTGTTTTCCGAAAAGGAAACAAACAACTGATCAGATTTTCTGAGGTCTTTCATTCTGTGTAAATAAAAACGTAATTGTCTGTGCACATCCAGTTGATGAAATTTGAATTCTGCCTTGTTTGAAAACTGGGGAAAAAACAACGGCAATTCAATAGATTGGTTAAGCTAACTGACTGACTCTACTTTGGGAAGAAAGGAAGGGTTCAGTGTGAGAGAAAACCCTGTCCTTATGAAAAATCAAATAAGGGGGTTTGATTGATAAAGCTTGAAGCTCCAACACGCATCTGGCTGACGTGATGGCTACTAAAAAGGCAGTCTTCCAAGTTAAGAATTTTAAATCGCAAGTGGCTGCAGGCTCAAAGGGGGGTGAAGTAAGACCCTGTAGAACAAAATTTAAGTCCCAAGGCATAACAGGTTCTGATACCGGAGGAGAAAGTAACAACGTGCCCTTCAGGAAAGCCTTACAGAGTCTGTGTGCCATCAGGCTAGGCTCGTCTGCGACATAAAAGGTAGAAATAACCGCCAATTGGACTTTAATGGTTGCGGCCGTTGAACCCCGGTTAAAGAGGATAGACAAGAACTCCAATACAGAAGAAATTGGAGCTGTGTAAGGGTCAATCTTTTTGGCACGTGCCCAGATCGAAAACCTCTTCCATTTGCTGTAATAAATCTTCCTGGTAGAGGGCTTATGAGAAGAAGATAAAATATGAACCACCTCTGGCAAAAAATGATGAAGCCTAACTAATGATGGAAGTGGAGTAGCCAGGCTGTCAACCGGAGGGTCCAAAGGGAGGGAAGGAGCTGCTCTGACATGTGTCAGTAAGTCTGGTTGTGGGTCCAGAATCCAAGGAGCGTCCATGAGATAGGGATGGAGAAAGGGGAACCAAATTTGACGAGGTCAGTGTGGGGCAATCAGAATCATTCTGCTTCCCAAGGATTGCGCTTTCTGAATAACCTTTGACAGCAAGGGGACTGGAGGGAAGGCATATAGTAGACCGGAGGGCCAATCATGGACTAGAGCGTCTCTGGGTGACTCCCCCTGAGGGAGGATCAATGTGAAGCAGCGGCTGCATTTGGCATTGAGGGGGCTGGCTAAAAGGTCGCAGCAAGGCTGACCCCACCTGCGGAAGATCTGTTCCGCAACTTGACAGTTCAGGGACCACTTGTAAGGCATCAGAATAGCTCTGCTTAGCCTGTCTGCGATCACATTGGACTTCCCCGGAATGTGCGTAACCACCAGAAAACGTTGGGAAGACACTGCCCACTGCCACACTCGCATGGCCTCCCTGCAAAGGGGGTAAGACTTTGTTCCTCCCTGCTTGTTCAGATACCACACCACTGACATATTGTTGGAGTGGATTACAATAGTCCCGGGAAGAAGAAAACTCTGGAGTGCTTGCAACGCTAGTAGCACAGCTCTCATCTCCAGGACATTGATATGCAGATGCATCTTGTGCTCTTGCCACGTGCCTTGGACTGCCCCCCCACCCCATCTGGGAGACATCTCTGGTCACCGTGGCAACCAGGGGTGCAGGAACAAAGGGCTTTCCCGCATTGAGGTTGTCGGTGCAAAGCCACCGAGATCCGGTTTGCACCTGTTTGTCTGTGAGTAGAATAGGGTGAGAAAGTGAAAGACGTTGAAGAGACCACTGGGCAAAGAGTAGCCAATGAAGGAGCCTCATATGTAACCTTGCCAGAGGGACTAACATAATTGTAGCAGCCATCGTCCCCAACTGTTGGAGGACCCATCTTGCATTCGCTCTTCTCAGAGGGAGCAAGGCGTGAACTTGTATCGTCCCCAACTGTTGGAGGACCCATCTTGCATTCGCTCTTCTCAGAGGGAGCAAGGCGTGAACTTGTTGTAGGATTCTGATTCTTTCCTGTGGTAGAAATGCCCACATGAGGACGGTGTCTAGTTCGGCGCCTATAAAAGTGACACGCTGAGAGGGCAACAAGGCAGATTTTTCCCAGTTCAATGTGATGCCCAACTGTTGACATAGGTTGTTAGTAGCATCCCTGGTCTGAAGTAGTAGATGCCTGGTGGTGGCAGTAAGGAGCCAGTCATCCAGATATGGAAATACTTGGAATCCCTGACGTCTCAGGTGAGCAGTCACCACTGCCATGCATTTGGTATACACCCTGAGGGCTGTGGTGAGACCAAAGGGCAGGGCTCAAAAATGAAAATGACTGGCTCCCAGCCAGAAGCGTAGGTGACTCCTGGATGCCCTGTCCGTCTTTGTGGTAGTAAGCATCCTTGAAGTCTATGGAGCACATCCACATTTCTTTTCCCAACAATGGAAGAATAGACTGCAATGTGACCATTTGGAACTTGGACTTTTGCACATGGGTGTTCAATCGACTGAGATCCAATATGGGTCTCGGGTCCCCTGTCCTTTTCAGCACCAAAAAGAATCTGGTGTAAGTCCCTAATCCGATCTGGTCTGAGTGGACATGTTGGATGGCTCCTTTTTCTAGCAGCTTTGAAACTTCTGAAGCTGCATAATCCCTTTCACTGGGTGGAACATCCGGGATTTTCTTGATTGGAGGGGGATTTGATGAGAAGGGAATGACATATCCTCCGGAAATTATTCGTAAAATCTATTGGTCCTGGGTGATGTCTTGCCAGGCCTCCAGGTATAATGAGATTCGACCCCCGACTGGCTCCAGAAACGCACAGTCAGGCTTCCCATCAGGAGCAGTGGTAGGGAGAACCACAAAAGGAATCTCGGTCTCCCCGAGTTGCAGGGACCTCCTCTGCCCCTAGGGTGGAATCTCCCTGAATAGCCACCCCATTCCCCTGCCTCTGGAGGGGGGCTCACCTTGTGCACCAGGAAAAAACCTCTGTGATTTCTTGACAACATTTTGCCATCCCTCTGGGCCTTGGGATAAGGCCTAGAGGGAAGGGAAAACCGGACTCCTATAGCAGACAGAGTCTTTCCCTCCTGCTTGCACCTGGTGAGAGTGTCTTTCACCTTGGTTCCGAACAAAGAGGAACCATCAAAAGGGGCACCGGTGAATGAAGACTTGAAGGCCTCCGCGAAATGACAAAGGCGCATCCAGGCCTGCCTCCTAAGAGCAACTGCTGAACTTGCTGCCCTACTCGCTCCCTCGGCTGCATAGGAGATTAGCCTCGTGGAGGAGTTTGCAATGGAATTGAGAGTAGACATCTGAGCATTGACCATCTGAGCAACCGCCTCAGAAACTTTACCCATGAGAGAATCTCCAAGCTCCTTGAGGAGATCTCTCTGGAGCCGTGCAAAGTGTGATAAATAATTCAGTGACCGTAAGGTAAAGGTCACTGAAGAGAAAGTACACTTCCCGTACCGATCCATGATCCTAGACTACTTGTTAAGGGGATGGACGGTGGAAGAAGTCTTGGCTAATTCCTTCTGAGTGGCAGCTGCCACCACCATGGCATCCACAGAGACTCCCATGGACAGAAATTCCTTATCAGGAGGAGCAGACAAAAATGTATTGGGTTTCCTGGGGACTAGTTCCACAGTCAGGCGTTTCCCACACCCTTCGACAAACCAAATCCAGATGCTCGTCGAAGGGTGGAGATACCCAGGAGGCAGAGGGCTGAGCACCAAAGGCCTTCAGTAAGACCAACTCCTCCTCGGAGGGCGCTTTGGATGGCCAGTCACCTCTGTCTCAAAATCTCTAGGTTGTCAGAGAAAGAAATATCCACAGAGGATGACTTGTGGGACCCCTCCGATTCCTCGAGGTCGGTGTCTGATGTGAGAGACTCATCCTGGGAATCTATGTGCTTCCTCTTGCATGTCTTCTTTCTGGGTGGCTCCTCAGGCAAAAACTTTGAGGGACCCTCAGAAATATGGGGACCACTCGTGGGGGTACACTGAGACCTTGGGGCTCTGCTGTCTAGAGATAGATGGCGATCAGAGACCTGCACCGGTGTAGTAGGGGACAGAATGATCGACCCGCATGATGCCGCTGTCGACCTGGCCAGCGAGCTCCACATGGCCATGAAGGCTGGTCCCCCTGAGGTTTGAAGAACAGCCAGTCTCCAAAGCCACGACAGGAGTTGAACTTCCCCACGCCGAAGCACCGAGAGGGAGACTAGGAGCAGAGAGGTGTCCAGAAGCCTCTCCCTCGGGTCTGAATAAAGAATCCTGAGTTCTGAACCTCGTGGATGGTGCTGACGTCAGCACCAATAAGCCAGGAGGGGCTGTCGGAACAGACCTAGGGACATCACGCGGAGAAGAGCACTCCTCCTCCAAAAGCTGAGGTGTGCTCGGAGGAGGAAGTATCAAAGCAGGTTGAGGGACTGGCTCTGGAGCCGACTGGGTCGGAGCCGAGAACAATTTTGCCAGAACCGGTGACTGAAGGAGTCGCTGTACCACTCTATCGACGTCCACATCTGATAAGGTCCTGGAGGATTGAGAGGATAGAGAAGGAGATTGAGACCTCCCCTCCGAAGGTGACCTGCGAGGAGGGGATACTGGCCTAATGCTAGGCAATCGGCTCCGAATAGGTTCAAACCAAATTGGAGCCGAAGCAGGTTCCATAACAACTGACACTTCCTGCGGCCCCGAGGACAATGGAGCAGAGGATGTCGAAGCAGACTTTACTATTTGATCCGGTGGCTACGAGGAGACTGATGGAGCCGGAGATCTCTTTTTTGATTTAGAAGATTTAGTCTTAGAGCTGGAAGCACTCTCCAGACCCTCTTCAAAGGAGGGTTTTAGAAGTCCCTTCAAAATTGATGTATTCTTCCTTTCCTGAAGAACCCGCGGACTAAAAGCATGACAGAAGCTACAGGACTCCTGGAGATGAATCGCTCCCAGACAATATACACAGACGGAGTGCCCATCGGTAATGGACATTTTGTAACTGTACCTAGAGCACTTCTTGAAGCCCGAGGGCTTGTGCTCCTTAGTATCCTTGGACATAGTTAACCAACACTAATAAAGCACCAAGGCAATCAAACACTGAATAAAGGACCAACGGTCAAAGTCACAATGGCGGGAAAAAACTACAACACACAAATACCACATGATCTCTAAGTTAAACGATTCTTAGACACAAACACAAGGGAGAAAGGGCTAATACCTCTAATTTAAATGGTACTTAGACCCGGAAATTCAAAAAAAAAAAAACACAAAGAAAGCAAGGGGACAGACTAGGTCCTCTAACTGAAATGGGCCTAGCCTGCTAGAAACAGCTAGTGGGATACCACAGAAAAAACGATCCAAAACACAATTTTTTTACAAGACAGGACAAGAACACAATAGCTATTAAAATAGCTTTTAGTTTGCAACAAATTTCTTTGATAAGGAAGAAAAAAGTTACTTGGCCACAGCCAAGAGCGAGACCATGTCCGAGCTACATGAGCAGCAAACTAGATCTGGGGATAGAGAGCAGTGCAGCATGGGATACCATCTTAGCCCAGCCAATAGAAAGATTTCGAGCTAGGAAAGGTGAGATGTGACTGGTTTTGCTGCCATTAGTTAGCTTCTATGATCTCTTCATAAGTTGGCACACATTTAGATGATAGTGGCAGCAGCATTATGTTCTGATGGCATACCCTGAATTCTTTGAGATGTTTAGAAATGGGGTAGTGTTGGGGGGGGCAAGGGTTTTGGAAGCATGTAATTAACTTCAGTTAGTGTCCTACTATTTGATTGTAGTTCTTAGCAACTGAAGTAATCAGCAACTTGGAAATAATGTCCGTCACTTTGTGTAGCATTCTCTTGTTATGATTTTTAGTCTCATAGTCTTGTACTAGGCTAACTGCCCTTGTGGGCCATTTTAAGCCTAGCCAGTTAAGCCATGTGAGAATCAAACCCTGCACCTTCTGTTTGTAAGGTAAACACCTTAACCATTATACCAGCCTCCCACACAATAAACAGCCATTGCAGCTCTTGAACCCAAGACCCTGTACACTATAGTCGCAGCAGTTAATCACTAAGTCATCACAGCTGTGATCATTTGCTTGGTTTTTTTATGCATGTTTGGTATCTTATTGGCTTAGATGTAATCTTTAATAACATTCTATTGATATATATAGCATATGAGTTTATTCAAGCTATGTCTATTATGTAGATCACTACCAGCTTTAGCATTTTAAATTGGAATGTGATACTTAAGTTGGGATGAACAGTATTGTATTTCAGTGACCAATGATGAACATGGGTACAGTTTAGGTTTTGTTCTGTTTAAAAGATACTGTATTTCTAGGTTTTTGGATCATCCTCTGCAGGAAAATCGATGCCATTTCAAATTTTGGATGTGCAACTCTGATAGGTGGTTTATCAGAATGCTTGCCTTTGTTATTGATAATGAGAACCTTGCAACACCTTTGTTAATCTGAGGCAGTACTATTACAGATGATTTTGCTGTTTCTCTGATTATGGCTGTAAAAGGACCTCTATATGCACTCAAGTTCTGCTGATACAGTAGTGCAATACAAGGTTTGGGTAGCATTTCTGAGGTATCGACGTTCAGTGAGATATGCTGGCAGTTCTTGTTCATTATTTTTAGTTAGTTATTTAGTTAACCAAGGTGAGCTTGTCCAAGGACTCATTTTGGTTGTGACCTGTGACCATAGCTCTCTACCTTTTAGTGCAAGAAATCTGCACAAAACCCAACATAACTAGGGACAATGACCCAGAAATAGAGAGAGATTTTAAATATTGCGCTCTTAAATTTAGAAATGTGCTAGAATAACACAATTTGTGTAAGATACATTTTCTGAAGGATTTGAAGTCTGAAACTGAAATGTGTGTAATTATTTAGTGACTTCATACCTCAGTCTCAACCTGTTGGTGCCAGGAATCTGACCAAAGCCTAAAATAATGGGACTACAAAGGCACAAAACTAGGAGCAGGTTTTAAACATTGCTCTTATAAATTTAGAAAGTTAATATGAAGCAAAACAAAACTTCCGACTCTCCACGTTGCTTAAACTTTTTATTGATAAAACAGACAAACGGTGAGCGCTTTCGCGTATACTACGATACGCTTCTTCAGACAATTTAATATGAAAAGTAACTGCTTATTTATAGGGAGGCATAGCCCAGAATAATAAAGTAAATTATTCAATTAATCAATTAACTGTTGGTTTGATCAAGATAAACCATTCCATGTAGAGCTCTCTTAAAGTTATAAAGCTAACATAACACAAAACATTGACACATTTAACCAGGGAATATTTATGAAACAATAAGATTTATAAAGCAATAATAATGAATACAAACTTATTCATTTACATTAAAACACATTTTTGAAGTCATATTAAAACTTTTGTTAAAATGTACTTCATTTCTTTCATATACTATATAAAATGTTTTATAGCTCATACATACTGTATGGTTCTCTGGTTACTTTGATCTTTTCTTAAAATCACATTTGATATGTTGAAATAAAATAAAATAGGATGTAAATTATAGTAATAAACATATAAATATATAAATACATAAGTACATAAATAAATATATAAATATATAAATATATGAATATATAAATATAATCATATAAATATGTATAAATATAAAAATATATATATCTGTATCATAAAATACACTAAATATCTTATAAGCTCAATCAAATGAAACATTTAGATTTTATTTCATATGTCCAAAGCATCTAAAATTACTAAAAATACGGAGAAAGTTTAACTCATATTTTAACTTCATCAATAATACTTAAAAGATGAACAACAAAAAACCTTTCTTAAATCATTAATTATATTACAATATAGGAAAATAGAAACTTCTGTATATACCATAACCTTAGTATTTAAAGTGAGGAGCAGTTAAATTATATAACTAAATATAAATTAATCTAAAATATAAACTCTTACTAATACAATTATCTTCGATTATTAAGAAAGGATTTTATTGTAATATAATTATTTAAGCCTGGATGACTATGGCCTCTAAGCTTGAGGATCCATTTTAATTCATTCAGCTCAAGCAAATTTATATAATCACCACCCCTGTCCGTGACTTCCACTATTTGCAGCACTCTAAATACAAAAGAATGTAATGGATTAGATATTACATATTTGGCTAAAGCATTTAATTCATTTTTCTTTTTTATGTCGTATTGATGGTTGTATATTCTATTTTTAAGTTTCCGTTTAGTGAGTCCTACATAAAATACACTGCAGCATTCACATGTAGCCAGATAAATTAATCCAGTAGTGTCGCATGTGGCTCTAAATCTTGGTCTGAAACTATAATTAAATTCCGGATGTGTAAAAACCTGATGTTTAGTAATAAACTTACAATAGTTGCAATGTCGGCAGGGGTAAGTTCCAAAAGAGTCATTTAGAAGCTGTTGGTCATACATTAACTTAGGTGTTCTGTCACATAATAAAGATTTTAAATTTCTATTACTCCTATAAATTATGTGTGGAGTAGTACCTACTATTTTCATTGTGGGTTCATCTAGTAGTAGGACCTTCCAGTTATTAAATAATATTTTCTTAATGTTCAGAAAATCATTAGTATAAGTCGTAATAAAAGATACTTTCTCACTATAATTGTACATGTCATTTTTAAAACAGGGTATACAATAATTACAGTTTGAGCCAAATTGTATCAAACTTTCAGGTGGTAAAACATTGTTTCTAACTTCCATTACCAAATCAAAATCATAACCTCTTTCTAAAAACATTTCTACCATTTTATCAGCTTCTCCATTTAAGTAATCTTTATCCATACATATCTTACTTAATCTAGTAAACTGACTTCTCAGTATGCCTTTAAATATATGGCGCGGATGCATGCTGTCATATTTCAAAATTGTATTTCTCCAACATTCTTTCTTAAACAATGTAGTTATTAATTTCCCTCTCCTGATGTTTAAACTAACATCCAGGAAATTTACGGAGAAATATGAGGCTTCAACTGAAAACCTAAGAAACGTAGTAGTAGTCTCTAAATAATCTTTAAAATTATAGAATTCCTCAACTGAGCCATCCCACACAATTAATATATCATCGACAAAACGTTTGTAAATTAAAACCTTTTGGAATAAAATGTGCTTGAAAACATAATTCATCTCCCAATGGTGCACAACTAAATTAGCATATGTGTTTGCGCAGGGGGTCCCCATGGCCACACCACAAGTTTGTAAAAAGAGGTTTCCCCCAAACGCAAACACATTATTGCTAAGTACTAAATCCAGTAGTTGACAAACTAAAATAGTTGTGTCCCCGCTTATAGTCTGATTGTGTTGTAGTAATTCTCATATAGCTTCTATCCCAGCTTCATTCGGGATTGAAGTGAAAAGACTTTGTACATCCATTGTAATTAGAAGATGTCTATTTTGTCTAAACTCAATATCCAAAGATTGTAAGTATTCAATAAGCTGGTATGTGTCTTTAAGAATTGTGGGGATGGCTTCTACTAACGGTCTTAGGGTTTTTTCTAAATAATTAGATGTGTTCTCAGTAATCCATTTTGCTCCTGATACTATTGGCCTCATCGGTGGGGGTGAAATCCCCTTGTGTAGCTTCGGTAGTCCTTTAATTATTGGAACTACTGGACTATCAATGGAGAAATATTCATATAAAGTATCTGATATTTGATAACACATAAGCATATCATACAAATCTGCTTGGACAGTTTTAATAATTTGATTAAGTTTCATACTATCTATTAAAAGATACGTAGTATCAGCTTTCAACATATCATTCATTAGTGTGTTATAGTCAGCAGTATCAAATATGGCTATGCCTCCCCCTTTGTCTACTGGCCTAAAAGTTAATGAATAATCATGGCTAAAACTAAATAACGATTTCATATTATCACTTGTCATATTAAAATATGTGCATTTCTTTTTTCCATTATAAAAATATTTATAAAAATCAGTTTCACATAACTTAATGAAAGAATCTATATGAGCTGGCATAACAGGTATAAACGAACTTTTCTTCCTATATAAGGGAATACTGGCAACGGTATTAGTAGCATTATTCTTATCCTTAGTATAAAACAGTTTCAAACAAACTGAGCGTGCAAACAAACGTAAGTCAATCAAAATATCTGATAGTTTACTTCCCTGAGAGGGAATAAACGAAAGGCCTTTGTTTAACAGTTCAATGTCACTGGTGTTCATAACATGGCTGGATAGATTAAAGTGTTCTTACTGCCTCGGTCTTCTGGGCTGGTACACGTTCGTCTCGCCCGATAGCTTTCTTTTTCTGCTTTCCCAGCTGTTCCTTCTTCCTTTCACGAACGATGATTTTCGTATCGGTAAGGGTAAAAAAGGAGCGTTGTCGTCACGTCTTTTACTAATAGCCCCTGTGTTATACTGTAGGGATTTGGCTGCTTTATTCGCTTCTTGATTTGGAAGCGGCGTAGACATTACACCTGTACCAGTGACTGAGGCAAAAGTCTCAGGCGGCGTAGTGAATGATTCTTGTGACGTATCTTTACCAGCACCAGATACATATGCCTGTGGACCAATGGAAGTAGGCGCTGTAGACGCTGTAAGTGTACGGTCCAAAGGCGCTGAATTCGAACCAGAATTCTCTCCTAAAGGCTGGTTGTCGAATCTCCTCGGCCAAACAAAAACACAACCTGTAGAAAAATCTCTAAAGTCACGTTGAAGCTTCTTAAGTTTGATTTGTTGAAGCTTCGTAGCATAGATGTTAACTTGGCTGTACATATTTTCGAGTTTCTGTACACAGAAAGGGTCAACAAAGTTCTTCCTAAGTTCAGAATTGATATCATTGACTTTAGATATTAGCTCCTTCTCAAGCGGCTCAAAATATTCAATTAGGAGCTGCATGTGTTTATAACTGGCTTCTATATTAATGTCTTGCCATTTTTTTAGCAGTGTAGGGTGCGTATCTCCATATGTCGGCATTACAAGAATACGCATCCCTCTCGGAATCAGTTTGTAATGTAGGCACGCCTCTAAATGTTTGCGTTGCCATATCAACCTTTGCAGCTTATACAGCTCATTCTCAAGCATTTTCATGTTTGAGTTAAAAAGTTCAATATTATCAATATTAATGTCTGTTGTATTTGAAGCTGGAACATTCAAGTCCAGAGCCAATAAAGGATTTGACTTACACGAAGTAATCGCAGTCCATTGCTGTTCATTATTTAATCGCCTCAGTTCCGGATTGTAGTCCAGTTCAAGTTCCATATTAGCTCGAACGTGTGCAGTAGAGGTCCGAAAAACACCAAACAGAGAAAATATAAGATACGGATCTCTGAACTGCTAAGAGTCAGTAGTTAAATCCAATGATAAAATGAAGCAAAACAAAACTTCCGACTCTCCACGTTGCTTAAACTTTTTATTGATAAAACAGACAAACGGTGAGCGCTTTCGCGTATACTACGATACGCTTCTTCAGACAATTTAATATGAAAAGTAACTGCTTATTTATAGGGAGGCATAGCCCAGAATAATAAAGTAAATTATTCAATTAATCAATTAACTGTTGGTTTGATCAAGATAAACCATTCCATGTAGAGCTCTCTTAAAGTTATAAAGCTAACATAACACAAAACATTGACACATTTAACCAGGGAATATTTATGAAACAATAAGATCTATAAAGCAATAATAATGAATACAAACTTATTAATTTACATTAAAACACATTTTTGAAGTCATATTAAAACTTTTGTTAAAATGTACTTCATTTCTTTCATATACTATATAAAATGTTTTATAGCTCATACATACTGTATGGTTCTCTGGTTACTTTGATCTTTTCTTAAAATCACATTTGATATGTTGAAATAAAATAAAATAGGATGTAAATTATAGTAATAAACATATAAATATATAAATACATAAGTACATAAATAAATATATAAATATATAAATATATGAATATATAAATATAATCATATAAATATGTATAAATATAAAAATATAAAAATATATATCTATATCATAAAATACACTAAATATCTTATAAGCTCAATCAAATGAAACATTTAGATTTTATTTCATATGTCCAAAGCATTTAAAATTACTAAAAATACGCTCTTAAATTTAGAAATGTGCTAGAATAACACAATTTGTGTAAGATACATTTTCTGAAGGATTTGAAGTCTGAAACTGAAATGTGTGTAATTATTTAGTGACTTCATACCTCAGTCTAAACCTGTTGGTGCCAGGAATCTGACCAAAGCCTAAAATAATGGGACTACAAAGGCACAAAACTAGGAGCAGGTTTTAAACATTGCTCTTATAAATTTAGAAAGTTAATGGAATAACACGATTTGTGTTAGCATGTATTTTCTGAAGGATTTTATGCCAGGAAATCAAGTGAATATCATTATTTGGGGACTTCAATTCTCAATGATTTAGTTGGAAAAAAAACAAACATTTTATGAGGGACAAACCAAAATATGAGGTGAAATCTGGACAGCTAAGAGGTATGGGTAGCATCTCTCCCAACTCACAATGCCCTTCCTTCAAACACATGCATTAAACAACAAAAAGCACACAAAAAAAGTTAATGGCAGCTATGTTCAGAATAGTGCAAGGCTGTTGTGTTAGTAAGTACACAATTAAAGATTTTTATCATAGGAGGTTACTAGGCTAATGACTCTGGAATCCTTACAAGCCTAGCCAAGAGTTTATCCCAAAAAAGAAACTCTGTCAGCACCTGTCACCCCTGTCAGTGAGGGGCACAGCGACAAACCTGTCTCTCCAACAGGTTTTGTTAATGTCACCTATTAGATTTAGGCCTTTCGAGTGGGTAATGTACGAGGAGTTAGACTTACAGATATGGAGCATTTCTAGTAGGGCAAAGTCTGAGACTGCCTTGTAGGTGAGACACAGATCACCTCTGAGCAATCTGTATGATACTGAGCAGAGTGATAGTTGTTTGAGCCAGTCCGCATAGGACAGGTGTTGGAGGCTATGGATTTTCTTTGTGAGGTATTTCTGTGGCCTTTCCAGTTGGTGCTGGTGTTTGGAGAGGTACATACCAAACAGGGCATTGTACGCAATTATTGGCCTAATGAGGGAGGAGTACAGAGAGGTAATAACCTCTTTTTTTCTGTATGCAATCCCTTTACTTATGAGATGAACCAAGTAAAATGGTTTTCTGATCACTGTTGCTAAATGATGGTTGAATGTGAGATTGTTGTTGACCTGTGTGCCCAGGTCTCTCACCACAGGTTATGTGTTTAGGGGGTTGCTGTTGATGTGGTAAACACTAAGGGATGTGTTTTTGCTTAATGGTATGTTAATACCTTTTTTTTGTATTTAGCTTTTAGTACAAGAACTTCTGTTTATGACAGCATAGGGAGATGGAGTGGATAGCAGAGAAGGTTGTGATAGATGTTTTTGACTGGTGTTGGGTAAAAGGAAAAAAAAAATACAAAAGTGAAGAAGTGAGGGAAAAGATAAAAGAGAATGCAACAGATCCAGCAATTCAGAATGGTTGAGGAAAAACAGTTTGTGTTTCATAGCTGGAGTTCAAAGTTTGATACAAGTTCAAATATTAATATAAATAAAACACTATTCTATTTATTTTGTGTTTCATGATCATATTTTGTCTGTTCTTCAGTTTGCATTTAAAAGTTGGTATCCCACAAGTTCATGATCATATTTTGTCTGTTCTTCAGTTTGCATTTAAAAGTTGGTATCCCACAAGTCCACTAGAGAGGGTGGAGTTACATAATTATGTATGCAAATGTTATGTTAATCAGCATACCGATTTTTGGCCAGTTGTTCATATTTTTCATGGGCCTTTCTCCAGATTTTTGATGTTTCCAAGTTGAGAAGTATGGTATTGACATACGGTATTCAAGATACTATGAATGCCTTTTCTTCCATAGGTTGTCTGTTTAGGCTCATGTTCCATATCATCTCTAGACAATACAGATGCATCTGACAGCCATCCAGTATTAATGTTTTTGATGTGAACCGCATGTAGACTGTACAGCTCATGTGACACAATGGTATTGTGGCCGGTCATCCACTGTAATGGGTTGCCACCTACATCCCCCTACAGATATCACAAATTATGATGTTGTTCCATGTAATATGTATTCAGACATTGTTTTCATGTCACATATGCTGTTTTATATGTCACACTACTATACGGGACAGGGACTATTTCATATAATTTTGCAGTGCACAGGAATGCAGAGAAGGTAAATTGACAAAAGCTGTCCACATAATCATCTCCATATATGAGACCCCACATTAATCTAACCACGTGCATATAATTGTCTTCCAGATAGCAAACAGACATAGGGGGCGACACTTTTTTGCCACAGGAAAATTAAATAATAATAGATGCTCTGTGCCAGCACGGACAAAGACTCCTTGGATGGGTAGGAAATATATTTTGGAGGAATTGTGTGGAACAACCTCACCAACAGGATTAATGCTGAAGGGAGGTCACAATAGATCCCGGGAGGCCTGTCACTAATAGTGCTGTGACATGAGCCTTCATTCAGCCAACAGGGCACTCTGGTACAAAGGACTGCAGGATGCCACTGGCCCACATTGGTTCCCCCAGATGAGCTCACACAGTCTTTTGCATCCCTGCACACAGCAAGTGGAAAGCACCACATACCCAGGGGTGGATAGAAGCAGGTGTGCCAGGCCACACATGTATGTGTTACTTTGCATAGTTGCATATAGAGTACCTCAGTACAGACTGCTGTTGATTCATGTATTATTTGTTTGTTGCAAAAGCAGAACTGCATTGTGCACCTGGGTTGCTCATGTCTATTTTAATGTACTGAATGTCCAAATTGTTGGAACCAATATAGTCGAGACCATATGGTCAACAATTCAGTTTGTTGTTAAACTAATATAAACCTAAACAACACAAACAATGTTTTTTGCAGGGGGCTTACTCCCTGCTAATTATTTATACCAACTCTATGTTCATACTACAGTAGAGAAGAAAGTAAATTCCGTGATCTCTACTATACTCCAATCTTAGTCAGAACTGTTTAAAGAATTAAAATGTTGCCCATGTGGTCTTGACCGCATGGATTTGCATAATTTGGATGTTTGATAAGTTAAAATAGACCTGGGGGCACACATGCTGATGACAACCAAGTGTAAGGACATGTTGCCATACAACCTCAGTGCATACATAACACTGCAACCAACTTTTTAATGTTGTCTAAATTCATTTGCACAGGTCAATCCACTTCGGCACAGCAGCAAGGCATGACAGGTGTGTCTCCATATACTGTTACTGTGACCATTAGCTGTTATTGCTTATGCCTCCAGTCATGCCGATGGTGTATACCGTCATTGATATTTCCCTGACACTGTCACCTACAGATGCATCTTCTGGAGACTTGAGTTGTGCAGGTGTACCTACGGACAGATAAGGTATGGTTTCCCACCAAGTTCACTGTGTAGCATAACAGTGCTGTATAAAATTCATGTTGCTGTTTTTCATGCACAGGGACATTTGAGTAGAAGGTGGATCATATGTCATGTGAGTATCACCATATCTTGTTACTGTGTTGTATATGGCATCATGCACCTATGCCTGCATATAAGACTGTGCTTTCTTTGTCTGTATTTTCTCACTGCAGAATCTGCATTATAACAGACAAACTCACCACATAGGGAGGGTGCAGCTGGTGCATGCTACAAGAAGGACAGGAGCACAGACAGAGTAGCCATTGTGGCATTGGTCGTTCAGAATGAAAGCATGTTATCTGTGGCAATGTCTGTTGAATTCCGTGTTACAGCAGTACTACGGCAGTGCCATAGTATGAGCAGGGTTCTATGTGCCCTGACTGCGCTTAGCCAAGTGCCACATGGGACAGGCAGGATCCCTC
This sequence comes from Protopterus annectens, assembly GCF_019279795.1. Taxonomy (NCBI): domain Eukaryota; kingdom Metazoa; phylum Chordata; order Ceratodontiformes; family Protopteridae; genus Protopterus; species Protopterus annectens. Next base: position 1,120,607,087 of record NC_056729.1, read on the forward strand.
TCCATAGACCAACCTTTGTCCATCTGGCATCAATGTCTATGCTGCAACATGAATACACATCTGCTGTTGGCTAATCCACTGTGGTCCCAGCAGCCAAGAACATACCGTCAACTCACAACCATGCTCCTTTCCACAGTGTATTTCCACAAGCTGGTGTAATTCCCATCAGTATCTTCTGTGGAGCAACATGGGCCAAGTGTTTCCATATGTGGAAGTGGCAGCCAGAACTGCAGTGTGAGCCATCAGCATGGGCACCCTAGACTGTGTTGGAGTTGCACTGATAGTTGCTCCACTATATCCTATAGTGTCAGTCTCAGCCTGTGAGAATGATGATTGCTGTACAGTCCACTGACTATGTCTTCTGTCTTTGGTTGTTGTGAAGTCTGATGCCATGGGTGTCTCTCACTTTTACTAACCATAGGTGACTCCATTCAGTATATCATACTTGGTCACACTTTACATTGCTATATGTTACTTGTCATACTGACAACCGTTCTGCAGTATGGGCTGACTTGCTTCCCTGTTTGCATCATTTGATAGTGCAGAGATATGAATGGGGTTCACAGAGGTATATCCCTTGGTATTTGTCATACACACATACACCACTACAAGTCTGTATGCAGACCTGTGTCATGTGTGGCCTGAGTTTATGGTCCCTGTCATGATAGATTTGTATATATTAATACTGTGATATGTTAGAATTATGCTGTTGTATTTGATGCTCAGTGTGTACATCTACTGGGTAAATTCCATTAGATGCAATCTGTCCTGATGTGGTGTGGCAAAACCTGAACATCAATGTTTAATGTGTGTACTTCTGTATGTGTGGCTTGCTCAAAGGTGTTGTCAGACACTACTGTGTTGCCTGTACCTGGACTTGTGGTCGCATCCTCCATCACCCACGCATGTTTCTTCTGCCCTCTATGGTCTTCTGCTCCTCCTCCGATAGCTGTAGAATCTCATCTTCAGACAGCTGGGATTCTTGGGGTAGTACACCCACACTTGTAGCCGGAAGACTGCCATATGTTGTTAGCATATTGTGTGCCATGGCACACACAGTAATCATCTTTGCTGCCTTTACAGGTGTATATTACAGTGTACCCTGGATGTGTACGGACATCTGAACCTGGGCTTCAGTTTCATGTCATGGTGTGTGCTCTACTGTAAGCCTCCTCTGCAGAACTGGAAGGTTTTCTGTATGGGGTCATTAGCCATGGCTCAAGTGGATAACCACAGTCACCTATTGTTGAGAGGGGGAACACATATGTTGTCATCCTGCATAATGCTGACAGGGATATATTTAGCTTACATCATAGCTGTGTTCCTCTACTTCAGGTATTTCACTCTATATGGCAGCAACATGAACACTCCTGCGGTGTATCAAGATGATATTTGTTATGCTGCCATCTGCTGCACACATTACCTGACAGTTCAGGGATGGCTATCCCTTTCTATTGATGTATCTTTCTGCTTTTGTGTGCACATGGATCTTAACAGGGATGTATGTGCAGCCTATTGCACCAAGAACATAATGGAAGTTTCTGATATTATAAAGCCATGCATGGTGTTTTGCTGGTCCATGGGTATAGGCATAATGTGTATTCATTCATCAAGAACCTAGAATTCAGACTCTCTCACTCACTAGTCAGTTCATCTGATACTAAGCAGGTTGTATGCATGCACACCTCACCTCCTGCACCTACCAAACCAACAACACATCAACTTGCATGTGTGGAGGTCCTTACCAGAAGCTAAACATCAGAGACCGCCCAAACACAAAAACAAGCACAATTCACATAATATATCTTCTGTAGAACATAGTAAACATAGTATATCACATACCAGTGTCTCACTAGTCAAGTCCCTATGGCATAACACAAAAACAAACATCTTAGTCATAGGTGACTCAATTCTGAGACACACAGATGTCCCTCTCAAAAGGTTGGATAAGGAAAAAATCACGGTCAGCTGTCTCCTTGGTGCCAGGATCCACCACATCAAACACACACTCAAGGTACTGTTATGACTCTGTCATAGTCCATGTTGGTATGAATGACTTGAGATGTACCTCACTGGACTATTTGAAGAGAGACATGACTGAGCTCTCTGATTATGTCTCTCAGGCAGGAATGTTCATAGGTGTGTACTAGGCTAACGGCCCTGGAGCCTATATAAGCCTAGCTCAAGAAAATGCCCTGGCATCCTGCCACCCAAACTTAGTTCCCAGTGCCCCTAGCCTTAAGCAGCATTTTACCTTTGCCTAGGATGATACCTCAATACAAACAAACAATGATTGACTTCAACAAATGGCTTAGCTTCTGGTGTCATTCAAAGGGGATCCAGTACCTGTCAACCTGGGATGACATGTTCGACAAACCATGATGCTTTGTTAGAGAAGGTCTTCATCTGTCACCCCTGTGATTTTGTTTACTGGCTAAGGCTCTTGCCACCCCCATAATGCCTGTTTTAGTCAATGGAAAAAGAACAAATTTCCTAATATAAAAATAACCTCTAAAAACAATGTAAAGGTTGTGCTGCTAAATGCTAGGAGTCTAAACCAGAAACTGTACTCACTGGAAGAAGTCCTCACCTTGGAAGATGCTAACATTTGTGCAGTCACTGAGACATGGTTTAAGGCTGCAAAGAGCACCCCAGCTATACAAGGTTACATTTCCTTTCACACGTTCAGACCAGAAACTGAAGGTGTGAGAACTAAAGGTGGTGGTGTATCAATATTCATTAAAGAAAAATACACTTCTAGATTAAACAGCACGATTCCCTTGAATTACTTCAGGTGCAGTTGATTGTAAGTATGACCCCTCTTCAGGTCATTGCCAGCTATAAGGCCCCCTCCATGAATCAGGACATCCACTCAGCCTACTTGGATCTGCTTGAGTCAATTAAGATAATTACTCATCCATTGACTAGGTAAATTATGCGTGTTTTAATTTACTTGCCCAAAAGTTCCTGGACTACGTTAACTTCAATACCCTGGACCAGCTGGTTGACACACCCACAAGGGGCTCAAACATCCTGGATCTGGTGCTCAGCAACATGAAGGGCCGCTGCACCACCCTCAGTGTGTGGCCACCCTGGTGAGATCTGACCACTAATCAGTCTCACTAGAAGTAACTATAACACAAGATCCCCCTTAGCAACAACTAGACAAAAAAAACTTCTCCAAGGCCAATTTCAACTTCTTACATGACAGCATTAATTGTTTCATAGTGCCTCCCCCCACTGATGTAACAGACACCTATGTTGAGTCATACACCAATTCTTTATACGAGCACCTGTACCATTATTTTGACTCTGCTGTACCTGACAGAACCAAAACAAGACCTTCAAGGAAAAACAAACCTGCCTGGTGGACAACTGCAATTAATAGGTTATAAAATAGGACAACAAAATTGCTGTCTAAGAGTAGGAAGGAATGGTCTCAAAACTGGAAACACTCCCTCCATAATATAAACAAGCAAACAAGACTCCTAGTGAAGTCCTCCAAAACTAACTGACAAATCCAAATTAGCTTCCCTTACTAAGGATAACTATAATGCATTCTTTAGTTACATCCATAACCTCAGAGGTAAGGCCCAGGTTTTCACTGAATTCGTAGTCAGTGGCACTACATATACAGAATCTGAGGATATAGCAAACCTGCTGGCTGACAGGTTCAATGAAAACTTCACTCCCCTATACCTGGCACATATTTTCCAAAGCATCCCTGACACCTGTCCCCCACCTAATATCTCAGAGGAGTAGGTCTTAAAACGCCCTCTCCAAGGCCAAAAACACAACCTCTGTGATACCAAACAACATCCCGGGCTGTGTTCTGTGTGGATTAAAACACAAATTAGCATCACCATTGGGCACGCTTTTGAATCACAGCCTAAGCACTGGCTTCATCCCTTTGGAATAGAAAACAGCTACCATCATCCCTTTTCACAAAAGGGGTGCATCCATGGATCCCGGGAGCTATAGACCCATTAGCCTGACCAGTCTTATCCGCAAGGGCATGGAATGAATCATCTTGGGCCTTATTAACAAAGATATAGGAAATCTCCAAACATTTGACCCCACCCAATGTGGCCTTCTCAAGGGAATATCATGCCTGTTAAACTTGGCTGACTTCTTCGAGGCAGTCACAAAAGCCCTAGATGAGGACAAATCTGTGCATATAGCCTACCTAGACTTAGCCAAGGCCTTTGACACAATCCCCTACTCTGTCATCATTGATAAACTCATCTAGCTGGGTATCATTGTCAGGTGGGTTGCAAACTGGCTTGCTGACGGAACTTATACGATCAAGATAGGGGACTCCATCTCCTCCAGCAGACCCGTAACCAGCGGTGTTCCAAAGGATCGGTTCTGGGACACCTACTGTTCGGAATCTACTTCTCTGCAGTACAGGCTAAAACTAAAGGACTGTGGCTGACAAAATTTGCTAATAACTGCAAACTGGGAGCGATCATTGAAACCCCTAGCGATGTCAACATCCTGCAAGAAGATCTTACACAGACTAATGACTGACGCCAAAGTCATAGTCTTAAACTTAATGCAAAACTGGTAACTGCTTGTGACAATCTTGCAGCATCTCCCATATGTCATTGGAATGTCCTGGACACCAGTACACCTTGGCTCAGACAGATACTTGTTTTGAGAGGTATGGGGTTGCCTCACAATGTATGCACAGACGTGTGGAGCTCACATACATGTTGCACACAGCCTGACCCAGCCATCTGTCTAAGTGGTACCTGTCAATGATTTCATTACCTGAGAGGTAGCCTAGTTGTAGCCTGACTCTCTATCCAGCTGGCTGCTTTCTAGGATGCACAGTCAGATCCTCCTCCATGGCTTGCAGTACTGTAGCTTGCTGCAGTTCTTTCACTACAGGTAGAAATTTTTTTTCAGTAATGTTATGGATTCCGTAGGATTATGTGGGAATATCTTCCTTTCCTTGTGTCACAGTATGGCATTCACTGAGGATTTTGGCAACAGAGTAGGCATTGCATTTTGTCATATTTAAGTTGTGTTAGGTGCACACAATATGTTTTGGAATCCCAATGGATATGTGCGGAGTCTGTAATTATCCTACACTGAAATATGAGAACTCAGACTGATTTCAGACTCTATTCTGAAATTTTTCTGCAGCCTGTGCACTGAAGTCTTCCTTCAGTGTGCTGTCTGCAAATAGCTTTTGGAATCTGGCCCTATGTTTATTGCAAAACAAAAGTAAAAACTTCTATTTTTTTTTTTCAAATCCGCAAGCCCAACAAAAGTAAACAGTACTTTCATTATCTTTGCTGTCACCATATGGTGAAAAATAATAGTACAAGCCAGCTACATATTAAAGCAATGTATTCTGTGCCCTAAGATTTGTTGAGAACAAAAAGTATGCAGGATAAGTGTAAAACAAATGAATCAAACAGACACCCCCCTGCCAAATAAATGAGCAATTCAATAACAAAGAAATCCATTATTCATATCCCTCAACCTCTTAGTGCAAGAAATCTGGACAAACCCTAAACTAATGGGGGGACAAATGACCAAAAATAGGGACAGATTTTAAATAAAATATTGCTCTTACAAATTTAGAAAGTTGCTAGAATAGCAGGATTTGCATTAACTTGCATGTTTTTTGGAATATATGAATTCAGAAACTCAAATGTATGCCATTATTTAGTGATTTCAGTTGTCAGTGATTTGCCAGAAAGCCACACATTTTATGAGGAACAGACCAAATATATAATGCAAAAATCTAGACTTTTGTGAAAATCTGGATAGCTGAGAGGTAATTCATCATAAATACTAGCCCAAATCAGTATATACAACTCACCATGCCTTAAGAAGTCTGCTGTGCCATCACACGTATACTGTTTGATATGACAGAACCAGGAAAACCTAAAGCATTCCAGCATTCTATGTACAAGGAGAGTTAACATGGTTCACAATCTGCTTGTCTGACCCTCACAGAATGCAGTGCAGGAGCAAACAACCATGTATAGCAACCTCAGTTGGCCAGGTGATAAGATGCCTTATTTCAAATATTTTGCTTTTCATACTCATAGCCGGCCTTAGGCATAGGCCAACTAGGTGGCAGCCTAGGCCGCCACTCTAGCAGGTGCGCTTTTCCAGTATTTATTTGGTGTAGGTAGACTAAGATGGGGGCACCAGGTAGTGTGGTGGGGGATGCTGTGGACCCCTTTTGCCTAGGGCACCAGTTGACCAAAGCAGGCTCCTGTCAGTCTGGACCACAGTAATATGCTTGCGTAATGTTATTGCAGTAGTGTAGTTTGAAAGCTGCAACCTGTTGACATAAAATTCTAAACCATATCACAAACTGTATTTTACAAAGAGTTACATCAGACAGAATGCCAGCTAACAAGTTAAAAAAAAATCAATATTGGATGCTAATCAATTCTTCTCTTGAAGCACTAACGTAAAACGTTTTTATGGCTGTGCAATTTTGCAGAACAACTTTGATTTTGCCTAATATTTTTGACTTGTTTCCCATAAAATGTGGATTGTCTGGTAAATTACTAAATACAGTCGGGCAATGTAAGGAAATGCTTCATATGTCTTAGTATTCAGAAAATGCCTATTGATGCAAAACCTGTTGATCTGATCTTCTCCACTTCATTCCATTAACCTGTGGGAATATGGTTCCGATGCCCAGAACTGACTGGCTGCCTTCTTTTAGCTTGAGACTCCTCACTTGAGCTCCTCCTACCTACCCATAATGCCCCACTACCCCACAACTTGGATCTCGTTTGCCGTGCTTAGTCGAGTTCCTTGGCTCTAGCATCTCCGTTGTTTTTGATGAATGTTTTTCTTGTTACCTTTCCTACAGGTTTCTTTTGACTTCTTTTCTATTTCTATTTCTTTCCCTATCTAGTTCTCAGGTTTCTATCCGTTAGGTTAAAAAAAAAATTTTCTTTTCTGACTTTCCTTATTCCTTCTCTTCCCATGGCTGATCAGAAGCCATTAGGCTTCAAGAAGTACACTTTCTGTGGGTGGCAGATCCCCTTACCTGATGCCCATGGGGAGTGCATGTACTGTTTGAGGCCTCTCCACTTGGATGCCACCTGTGATATTTACAGAGCTTTCCATCCCCAGGCTTTGGTGGCTAGGAGAATTAAACTCATTTTGAAAGGGTTACATCCTCCTACCTCCACCTTGGGGATGGCTTCTACATCAGAGGCTGAACCCCTGTCAAAGAAGCCCAGAGATTCCCGGGAGTCCAGGAGACTGTCTCCCTCATGGTCTTCCTCGGAACTGCCCAGGAAGAAAACTAAATCATCAGAACAAACTCATTCAGCTCTGAGGTCTTTGACACCGACCTCTCCTCTGCCCCCATTCTTCCTCAGTTGCTATGGGGCTGAGTGATGACTCCTCAGTGTCGACTCCGGCACTGTCAATGCCAGGGTCTTCTTTGTAGGTGCCTACTAAGGTTTATGTCCCATTCCCCACAGAGATCACCCAGACCCCCTTCCACTGCTTTGCCTAGGTCTACCCTAGGCTTGTCCTTTAAGGATGTTGGTAAGCTCATGAGGCAATTTCTCAAGACACAAATCCAGAGGGCTTGTGTCTGCCCTGTCTGTTTCCGGATACGTGAGACTCTCCCTGTTCCAACCGGTAGCTCCTTCTTCAGTTCGACCCCTGGTTTCAGAATTGTTGGTTCTGTTGAGTCCCGATACCAGGGTGTTGGAACCGATAGAGATTTCTTCTTCACCTCTGACATTTTCCCCAACTTGCTCGGATCTGGCTGCTTCGGTTCTGAGTGTGTCTCTAAGCCATAGCATCAAGGTTGGTTCCGGGGGGTTGGCTTCAACCCGGAAGCTATCAGAGCCATCTCTTCCCCTTGGGGCCTCGACCTTTGACAGCTTGGCTCCAACTCCCTCTTGGAGCAGGAGACCCATTCTCTCAGGGAGGTGTCTGGTCTAGTGGCTTTGGCTCTGACAGCTCCAGGTGGCTCGGAGTCCTTCTGCATTCAAAGTTGTGGAGAGGGCCCTCTCCATTCCTAGGAGATCCTCGGGACACTTACCTCGACAGAACTTCCCCTACCTCACTCTAGAACTGTGCCTGTGATGTCTTAGCTGCCACATGGACAGCCAGTCCTGGAAAACCTCCACACCACCCCCTCACTAGATCCCCAAGCTTCTTTCGACACCTCCTCAGAGCATCCCCCAGAGGAGGACCCTCAGAAAAGACCATGAAAAAGAAGGCACATGGTTTCCCCTACAGAATTCCTCATTACAGTTACTGATTTCAAGGAAGGCGAAGGGTCTCCCAAATCACCACTGGATGAGGTGGTCTTTGAAGACATTCTTGAAATCCTTTGCCAGACGGGTGGATGGTTTATCCAGAACCCTTCCCTGGAGGAGTTGGTATTGTGGGAGGCTTTCGGGGTTGGCCCATCTACTACCTGGGTGCCCCCCCCCCCAGCTGACAAGCTCATGCAGCTGGTGTCATCGAGGACCTGGAAGAAGCTGGATACAGTGGAACTGATTCCTAAACGCTCCAACAAAACTTTCAGTACTCCAGCTGACTAAGCCTTTTGGACTAAAGGAATCCCCATAGATGCCTTGATTGTGGCGGCAGCCACCAAGAAGGAGCTGGCTCAGGAAAGCTCCTCTGTCCACCCCCTGAATAGAGAATCCCAGGCATTAGACAGATTTGGCAAAACAGTCTAGGTCTCCTCTACCTTTGTGCATCAGGCGTTGAATTACTTATCCCATTTTACCCAGCAACAAAGAGACTTGAGTCAAGGAACTTTCTAACTTGGCCCCAGGGTTCATGCCTAAAGAGGAATGGGAGTCCTTTTCCTCTAGGCTGGCCATCCTACACTCCCTAGCCAGTGCATCCATGAGGCTTATCTCTCATGCTGCAGAGGGTACCTCAAGGGTGTCTGGTTCCGGCATTGCCATACGGCATCATGCCTGGATGAGGCTGTTTGTCGAGCCTTTCAAACAGTCCTTTATTAATGCATCCTTTGATGGCTCTACCTTATTTGGGCCCATGGTATGTGACCCTTTAACACAGAGTGAGAATGATGGTGAAACCCTGTCTGCCGTTGTGATCCATTTTTCTACTCCACAATGGACCTTCTCCAGGAGCCAACATGGAAGTAAGAAAACGTTTTGGAAGTTACAGGACCCTTTCCAGGATACTCGGGGAGACCCCCCGCAAGGCAGGGGAGGATATGGTCAGAATAGGACATGCTGCCCATGCAACCAAGGAGGTCAGCAGAATCAAGGGTTGCAGAAACCTGCCCCGAACAAACCTTTCCAGCGATCCTGAACTGTTTATTTATTTTATTTTATTTTATTTATTTTACATTTGTTAACCGGGATGGTCCGACTGGACAAAGGTCCATTTTCGGAGGAGGCCCGGGGACAAAAGCTCCTCAGTAAGTAAAATTTTACACAATATGTTAAAATACAGTATACAGAGAATTTTAAACAATATGTTAAAATACAGTATACAGCAGAAGACATAACAAGACGTATATATACAGGAAAAAATAGTTACACGTGGTTAATAACAGAATAAGTATACAAATTCAATCAATATTAGGAGAAGACCTAGACTGTAGTATGTATATTACAGTAGGTATATTAGGAAGTGAGGTATATAAGTAGAATAATTTGAGGACTTATGTAATACATGGGCATAGCAACTTATTCTTTTAAGTGTGTTCTAAGTGAGTTTTTAAAGTGAGAAGAGGTAGGGGCAGAAATCAGAGCAGGAGGTAGATTATTCCAGGTTCTAGCTATGAAGTGGGAGAACAGTGCTTTTCCTGTAGTATTGTTAAGCCTAGAGATACAGAGGAGGGGTTTGTCGGAAGATCGGAGAGGACAATATTATAGTGGGTGAGAAGTTGGCCTAGTGCGTTTTTTTTTTCTGGATGTGTTACCACATTGTAGGCAATGACTAATTGGTGATAGGTTAGTAGCTGAGGAAGTTCCAGCCATTGCAGTTCCCTTAGAGTCTGGCAATAGTGGGTTCTAAAGGTGGAGTTGTTTGCAAACTTGGCGATTTTATTATAACATGATTTGAGTCTGGCAAGGTCAAGTTTCTAAGCTGGGTAAGAATTGGAGCAGCATATATTAGGGTAAACAAGAGGTAAGTTTGGGCTAGGGTAATCCATGCTTTTTTCAAGAGAAATTTCCAGTGCCTATATAGTGTTCTCATTTTTTATGGACTTTTTTGATAGTTTGTGAAATGTGGATGTCGAAGTGTAGATTTTTATGAATTTCAATGCCTAGGAGTTTGGTATGGTCAGAGGGAGAGATAATAGTGCCATTTTTGGAGGAGATAGTGAAGGATAGAGGGGTGGAAATGGTTTTGTTGGGGGTGAAAGGTAGTAATTTGGTTTTATTTCTACAGAGCTAATTAGGGTTTAGGATAAGTTGGATCTGAGTGATCCAACTTTCCACAGAGCTAAAGGATTCCTGTATGAGTTGTTGTAGGGTGGGAACTGATGGAGCTGAACAGAGTTGAATTATCAGCATATTGTATATGTGAAGCATGCTGTGTGGTGGTGTGGAGATTATTGGTAAATATGGAGAAAAGAAGTAGGCCTAATATTCAGCCTTGTGGTACACCTATGGTAGTTGGGAGTAAGGGGGATAGTACACTTTGCCATTGGAGAGATTGTTGCCTGTTTGACAGATAGCTTTTAAACCAGGCTATAGCGGAATGGGCAAAGGATAGGGATGTCAGGGTGTCTAGTAGTAAGGAATGTGAAACCATGTCAAATGCCATGGAGAGGTCTAGAATACTGCAGACACAAAGTTATTATTTCTGTGTTGGTTGATCAGATTGGTGAAAGAGAGCAGAATGGTGGTTGTGCTATGGTGTTGTCAGAAGCCATGCTGTGGTGGGGAGAGGAGATGGTGTGAGTTTAGGAATTGTGTTACCTGAGAATGTATACATTTTTCTAGCATTTTAGATAAGGGGATAGAATGGCAATGGGGCAATAATTTGAGTATTCGTAAGAGTTTCCGCCTTTATGTAGTGGAATAATGTATGATACCTTCCATAGCTGTGGGACTTATGCTTCTTGTATATAGCGATTGATCAGAATAGAAATAGGGTAAGATAAGGATTCAGCAGCTATTTTTAGGAAGTTGGTTGGTAGCGGCAAGGGTGGTAGGTTTCAGTTTTAGGAGGTGTTTAATTGTTGAGATTGGAACGGGTAAGAGCGTAAAGGATGGGATGTTGTCAGGGCATTTGGTTGGATTATATGTAGGGCTGTTTTTGGATAGTTGTGAGGATGGTGTTAAGATGGATTCTGTGAAGTGGTGATTGAATTCAGAGGCAATGTCATTGTCATTCGTGGAGTTAGGAGTGGGAGTGGTAGTTTTGCCTGGTTTTAGGCGAGAGTTAATGGCATGCCAAAATTTTTGGGGATCTTTTGAATATTTGTTTTGGATATTGAGGAAGTAATTTTGTCTAGCGAGTTTGGTTTGTCTCTTGGCCTGATTTCTAAGTTTTAGGTAACTTTGTTTGGCTAGGCTAGTATTGTATTTCTTCCAAATTCTCCAAGCCTTATCCCTTGACTTTAGAAGGGCTCTAGTTTCCCTAGTTAGCCATGGTGCATAGTTTGACTTGGCTCGCACCATCAAGGATATTGATGAGAATATTGTTGAAGCAGTCAACGGCTTGGTCTATATTTAGGGTTTGTAGTGGTTTCCAGTTACTATGTTTTAGAATACTGTTTAGCTCTTGTATATTTAGTTTACGATCATCTCTGACTTGTCTAAAAACAATGGGTTTGGCTATGTTGGTACGTTTCCACAGGAGGAAGGTGAGGAAGATGGTCACTAAGACCATCAGGAAGGCATCCTTTCTGATAGTTTTGTTTGGAGCAGTTAACTAGTGTCCAATTTAGAATAGACTGTGGGGTTTTTTTTGTCTTTTCTAGTGGGTTCTTGGGATAGGTTGGGTAAAACTGTAAAGATTAATGTGGTTAGTGGGGTTGTTAGAGGTACTGGCTGACCAATCAGTATTCGGGTCACCTAGTAAGATGGTTTCTTGGGGGAGATTATCTGTGGCCCATTGTAACATTTCTATAACAGCAGAGAATGATGATAGTTTTATGTCATTTATGCTTAGGGTTGAACCTAAGGTTTCGGCATTTTGAAATTTAGGTATGGGGGTTTGTAGAGGTTTTATGATTGTATTTTTGTAGAAGATAGCAACTCCACCTCTTTTTTTGCCCACTCTATCCAGTCTTAGGATATTATATCCTGGTGGGAGAATTTCTTCATTTTGGGAACTAGGTTTTAGCCACGTCTCGGTAATGGTTAGCATGTCAGGGGAGTAGTGAGCTATAAATGCATGTAGGTCAGAAAGTTTGTTAGAGATACCTCTGATGTTGAAGTTCAGAATAAATGGAGAGTTTTGTGGTCCAGGGTTTGGGTGTATGTTTCCAGATATAAGCAGATTTGTAGTGATAAACAGTCCCCGGGATTCATGAAGCTTGCACCAGGCGCAGGTTGTAGCGTCAGCGATCTAATGCCAAATATGGCCACCGAGCGATTCAGGTATGAGCTGTTTCCATGTGCACTACCAGTGTACGCCACAGCTGCGCCGCTCCCGGCACATGTATGCTAATTACACCATGCGCAGCAATGTAGCATGGAAATGAAGGTATATAGTGATTCATGAAGTGGTGCAGGCATAGCGTAAGCATGCAGAAATGTAAACCAAAAAAAAAAACGGTTTACATTTTTTCAAACATAAAATCGGAGCCATGACAGCGGACCAAACTCATGTATTACACTGTTTAATATATGCCAGTGGCTAAATATATAGCCATTGGCATAAAAAAAAAACATGCACAACACATAAAAAAGAACATTTAATGTCATGGCTACACTAACACAAAGTAAAATCGCAGTGCATCCATGCGCAAACGGGATCACAATGAAAATATATTTATATGTAATAAAACAGCAATGTAACGCATTTCATGAATTCCCCATAATAGTCAATGGCATGCATGCTACACCAGAATCGTGGTGCAAGGGTTGCTAAGGGTCTGTGACAGTGTTCTGCATGGTAACTAGGAATTAGTAGTCAATGCCATGCAGATGAGACAAGTAATACTGAATTGCAAAATCCCCGCCAGCGTAAGGATGTACCTCACAGCGTAGCAGTACAACACCGAGGTGTGGCCTGGAGATAAAGATGACATCAAGAGAGGGGTGCACCACCTTAGCTGTAAGCACATTGGAGCATTGCTAATCCGGGTTGCCTATTGCTAAGCAAAGCCACAGGATAGGGGTGTGGAAGTAGCCATAGCTTTGCTTATCTGAGAGCACACAAGGTAACTGAAAGTGCATGTGAACGTGAATGAAAACATGCTCGAAACCTGATAAACAGCTGTGCGTGGCGCACAGCACAGCTGAAACAGGAAGGATATGGGAAGACAATAGATAAATGCTGCAGCATGGTAATTGGAGTACAAATGAGTAATTAACACCTAGGAACTCACAGTGGGCCATTGACAACAGCTAACAAGGCTGCTAGCACCTACCTGCAGAACAGGAAAGGGGAGGTGCTGTACTGCAAAGAAAAGAGAACTGTCACAGCAGAACAAAGCAAACTTGCAGTAGATCAGCTACATAACGCATTTCGCTACACAGTCCTGGGTTGGGAAAGTACAAAACAAAAAAGCCGGCAGCTGGATGCATGCCTGACAATGGGAGGGGAATCAGGTTAAAAAGTGAAGTAAAGGGCAATAGATGAATCACGGCAGCCAAGCGTAATTCAACACCAAAGGCCCCACAATAGCAGTACCTACTGTAAAATCCATAATTAAGATACCCTGCAGCTGGAATTGCACATACACACCCAATTACACCAGCAGCATCCATTGCACAATACTATAAAGTGTGAAAGCACCTCACACACACTTGTGTATTCCCAGATACTCTGCACCGTTGGTGTATACAGAATGGGAACTTTTAATATGTACATTTTAGGGGCTGCCATAGCTTTGATTCACCAGCATGTGTTGGAGACTGACGGTGGTGTGGGGGATGATGCTGACAACCATCTCAGGCACCGGAGGAGAAGAAGAGTGTTCAGACCCAGGGTAACCTACCAGGGGCTGCGGTGACAGAACGTTACAGGGTGGACAGGAACACCATACAGCAACTTGTTGAGCTGTGTCGGTCATGCCTCAGAGCCAGAAATAACAGAGGGGAACCCATCCCAGTGGACACGAAGGTATGTGTAAGCTTGAGAATACTAGCCACAGGTACCTTTCAAAGGCCTACTGGGGATATCATGGGGATCTCAGCATCAGCATCCAGGGTACTCCACCAGTTCCTGGATGCCATGTTACCACATGCCAATGAGCACATATACTTCCCCTGAACACAGGAGGAGTTGGCCAGCAATATGTGTCTCTTCCACCGTGTGGCAGACTACCCGGAGGTACTGGGTGCAATAGACTGCACTCACATACACATCAAGACACCACCCGGTGAGCAGGGTAGGCGCTACATAAACCGCAAGGGTTACCCCTCCATCAACTGCCAGGTCATGTGCAATGTTCAGGGCATTATCATGGATGTGTGTGCTGGCAGCCCTGGAAGCTATCATGACTCCCACATCTGGCATGCTTCACAGCTGTATTAGGTATTTGCCAGGGGGGGACATCCCATATGGCCACCTGGTGGGGGATGCTAGCTATGCACTGGAACCGTGGATGATGACTCCCATCAGAAATGCACACACACCCATGCAAGAATGCCATAATGAGGCACAAGCAGAATCCAGAATCATCATAGAGCGTGTGTTTGGGATGCTGAAATTATGGTTCCGTTGCTTGGACATATCTGGTGGAGCCTTGCAGTATTCTCCAGACATGTGTGCCCACATTTTCATAGTATTTGCCATGCTACACAATATGATCCTGTGGAAACAGCTGCAGCAGGGACAGAATGGTGAAGGCCCTCACAGCCCACCACCATTGTCAAGGGCCCCACAGGCACAGAGGGACTCAGACCACGAACACCCTGTGCCAGCCCCAGTAGGCAGACAGAGCCATGCCCAGTATGCCCATGCCTTGGCAAAGAGAGAATGTATAGCCCACACACTGACAGTGCAGGCACCTACGGACTGACACCCTTCAACACCTGCACACACAGCAAACATGGATGGCACACACACACGACCACCTGGAAATTGTCATGTATAGGTGGTCTACTGTGTGCATCCTACATAGGCAGCCCTCAACTATTGTACACACAACTGCCATTGGCACAAGGTAAGTCAATACCTGAACAGTAAATTAAGCTATCAGCATGTGTCGATACTGTATGTATAGGTTCATAGGTACACAGGTAGGTATATGCCTAACTGCCCGAGGCCATTCATAAGCATAGCCAAAAATGTCTGCTGTCACCACCCCATTGATTAACTGCCCCTTTGTGGAGCAGAGGCAATTGCAGGATCCCTGGGGTGTATTCACTGTTCCCCATCCACTCTGCAAGGATTCCCTGGAGTGTTAGTGAGGGGTTCCGTATAATGTAATCAGGGATGTAGTTCCAAATCATGGGGAGTACCCATGACAGGAATCTGTCACTCCAGCATCTTCCAGTTGTGGTTGTGGCAAGGTGTAACTCATTACAGTGTGTGGCTCACTGTGACTTGGATTCCCATAGGTGGAGCATATTCATTGAGCCTGACTTGGACACGGCTTTGTTGGCCAGCAAATATCATCTCTGAGTAAACAAGACGACACTGAGTAATGCTAGAGTTTATGCAGTCTGGCAGCATAGGACACATGTCTGAGGGCATTATCCCTCTTTGCGAGGTACTTTCGTGGCTTTTCCAGCTGTCGGATGTGTCTTCTGAGTTGCATCCAAAATGGTTTATCATACTCTATGATGGGATTGATGAGTGATGAGTAAAGGGTCACAATAACCTAAGTCTGTTTAGATGAGAACCCTTAAGTAATCAGATGGCCTACATAGATGGATGTCCTAACTACTTTGCAGATATGACTGTCAAATATGACTGTCAAAGGAGAGATCACTATGTAATGTAGTCCCCACATACCCATTACATCATCTTAATTATAGTGTCTGCCACTCATGTATTAATATGTGTGTTTAGTTTCCCAAAATGGAATGACCATGCAGTATGTGGCCTTTAGCTGGAGGCCATGACTCTGACACCCTGTGTTGGTCTATGTGAGGCCCCTTGAAGGACATTTCTGACAGCTGGGCTGTCAGTTATGGCTCCCAGTCTGCAGTATTCGCCAAACACGGCCTGCTATAGTCCATCTGTGTTAGCCCGTATTTCTGAGAAGTATATGGCAAACTGTAGGGGCCCCAGGACTGAGACCTGTGGGACACCAGTTGTGACTGGTCAAGAGTTGAACCTGGAGGCTGCTAGGCTTACCATGTGGGTTCTGTGTGTAAGCCTGTTGGCAAACCAACCTGTGATGAGTGGCTGGTGAGTGTAGAAATAATACCTGAGTGGAGAATGGTGTCAAAACCCTTGGCGAGGTCCAGGTAGTATGCG
This sequence comes from Protopterus annectens, assembly GCF_019279795.1. Taxonomy (NCBI): domain Eukaryota; kingdom Metazoa; phylum Chordata; order Ceratodontiformes; family Protopteridae; genus Protopterus; species Protopterus annectens. Next base: position 1,120,623,635 of record NC_056729.1, read on the forward strand.
TGAACTACCACACCCCACACCTAAAGTCTAGGTGACTTTAAGATGTCAGACAGGTTCAGTAGGCATGATCTATACTCAATCAAGCTGAGATGAAGTAGTTAGGGTCAAGTGTCTGCAGGTTACCATTGTCTATGTTAATGAGTGCCATGAGGATGCACTCCATAGCCATGCAGATCAGGCTACTCAGGCTTATGGGGTGGTAGTTACCATGGTCAGTTGTCACTACCTTGGTGGAGTGGAATAGCTGTTGCCATGCACCAGTGAATGGCCATGTAGCCTGTGTAGAGGCTGATGTTGAATTGCTATATTGGGGGGGGCACTTTGTCTTGTAGTGTCTGCAGGATGCAGTCTGGGACACCATCTGCCTCCATTGATGCTCTGTCATGCCGTTTGAAAGGGCCATTACCACCTGTATGTCTCAGATGTCTGGGATACTGTACATATTTGGTATTGTTGTGGGCCCTGTAGGGGGTGAAGCTTGCTCCAAATGTATCATCAAGTGTGTTGGTGATATCAGTAGGGTCAGTATATTCAGTGCAATATTGCACCAGCACAGTGCAAATCTGTGTGTTACTGCTTACATCCTGGACATAGCCAAAGAAGCCTTTGTGGTCATATTCCAAATCCATGCCTATTTACCTGTGGATGTCAGCCTAGGATGATTACATGAGTAACATAAGTATCTTGCTAATACTGGTCACGAACACCTGCATGTCTTTGGGATTTGCTGTTGTTCTGGACTACTGTCCTACTTCTGTTGTATAGCCTGTATAATGCAGGGGTTCACTGTGTAGGAGTAGCGAGTCCTGGTTTATCATTGATGGCACGACCCATACATCTTTGTAGGTGCTTATAGAGTACATTTGTAATTCCGTCTGTATCTTGAGCAGTGTCTTTCCTGAGCGTGGGGGCTGTGAGCCCTCCCACCTCTGTCATTAATACTGTGAATTTAGCTGTAGGAAAAGTATTCACCCTGTGTTCCTTGGGTGGGTGAGATGGTTGGGAGTGGAAATCGTCAGTGAATAGTTCATGGTCAGATCTAAACAGTGACCGGTTTACCTCTGCTGTAGTGCACCTGTTGCACATGTCGGTGATTACCACTTCTAGTATGTTTTCACCTCTCGTTAGTCCATCTACCAAATCATACAGGCCATATGAGGTGATAAATCCCAGGAAATGCTGGGCCTGGAAGTGAATACTCGAGTAGGTTATCCAGTTAAGTGTAGGGTAGCCGACATTGACCAAGAACAGGGTGTCTGGTAGGACTGTCATGTTTACCACTGTCTCCAGATAGTTGTAGTGGTGCTCCTGAGTCATGGAGGGTTATCTGTAGCAGCTCACAGTTTGCTTTGCAGTTGTGACTGATGTTAGCTGCATATGGATGATCACAGAGGTATCATGCTGCCCCACTAACTTGGAGGTGTAGGTATCCTCGATGAATATGGATACACCCCCTCCATGTCTGTGCCAGTCCATGTTCAGTGGCTGAAATGTGTGTTATGGGTTGTAGTCTGGTAGTGCCGGTGTGCTCACATGAGCCTTATACAGGTCACAGAACAGATGTAGATGTTGTCCATACTGAGGGGTGCTGTGAGTGTGTGCATGTTATAAGTACTACCCCCGGTGTTGAGAAGCCTAACCCTCATTGATTCTGCTATTGTGCAGTTCATGGAGGTGAGATTCACCTCTGAGACCTGCCTAAAAACGGCACCATGGGGGCGCCAATAGCCTTGCCCAGCTTCCAAAGCCTTAGGCTGACACATGCAGTTTGGTATGGCATTGTTGCAGGCATGTTTCCCATCTGTGCTTGTGTCTCATCTTTCCTGTAGGTAACCTACTGGTAAGCAATACAAAGCCTGAAACCTATACATGTCCACTAGCTTCCAAGATAGGCTTTTGGAGTGATTATGTATCAGTAGTCTGTATGCTATTGCTGTACTTAACTGTTGTCTAACTACATGATGATTTTACACTGTATATTGTAATCGGAAAACTATGTATAATTACATATGATGTTGGAGATAGCGTACTACCTATCTGTGAACCTCTACAGTGCAGGCTGTCTGCCCAAGGGCATTTAGAAGCATAGCTACAGTGTGGTGGCTTTACCTACACCATTGATGAAGTAACTGAGCCTCTGTCAAGCATAGCCAATAAAGTGATTCCAGGCAGAGTAGCTGGAAGCTGTTGAAGACTGGGGTGCTGTAGGGTGATAGGGGCACATAGTGATCTCAAAAGGGCATGTTAACATGACATCCCAACAGCATTCAATTTCCCCAACAGGTCTTGCAGCTATCACACATGAGTGGCTCCCCCACACCCTGGCTGTATGTTTCTGGGACACATGATCCCAGGGGTGTATATACTGTTGGCCAGTCACACATCAAAGTTTCCTATGAAGTGTGTCAGTGAGGGGCTATGCCAAATGTAGTTAGGATGTTAATCTATAGTCTCTCAATTCATGTGTTATGTTGCTATTTCGAGAAGCTCACTGGGTGTGGGTGGCTCTGCCTGTTGTGTAGCCAAGCTTACACAAAGGATTCATGGACATAGGAAATGGGCAGAAAAACGTTAATGTCAACAGTGTAATGGCTACAGCATTTGCATAATATCTGTGCAGTCCTGGTTCAAATCCCAATAAAGTCAGAGATGATTTACATGTTACATAGTATACCTGAACCACAACTTGCATATATAGGTAGTATTCCACAGAATAATAAATATTTGGAACACACAACCGCTGAAATGTGCGTTAATCACCTTTGCACTACCAGTGCCTGCTCTGAGAGGTAAAATGACCACTGCCAGGATTAGAACACGCAACCATGTACTCAGTCTTCCCAATAACCTACCACTAAGCTACCTGTGATGTACCAACGGCAGTTGTGTATTCTGACAGGTTAAAACACAAAAGGGAGGAATGTGTGGCAATAGGACAAACCGCCATGTACCCAATGAAAGGTGTATGCTCATATATATATATATATATATATATATATATATATATATATATATATAAATCAACATACATATATATATATATATATATATATATATATATATAGAGAGAGAGAGAGGTTCATAGAGAGTAATATGTTGCTATATAGGGATATACATATATATGTAGATATAAATGGGATACCTACCGAATGCTTGACATACCGACACGCGTAATCACAAGGCTTAAAGACCACAGTACCGAAACACCAGAAGCGTGAGTCCCGATTTTAAGGGACATTTAGTTAGTGCTTCTGGAGTTGCGGTTCAGGTAGGTTACTTTGTGTAAGTGTGTTTCTGAGGGCTGTAGTGTGTGTAAGTGTGTGTTCTGAGTGTGGTGTGTGTTCCTGGGGGACTGTAATGTGTGGGTGTGGGTTTGCTTTGTGCGTCTGTTTGTGCAATCTTGGAAGTAAAATATTATAGTAGGGGGGTGTGGAGGGGTGCAACCACCCACATAGAGGTTGTAGGGGGGCTTGCCCACCTGCTCATATATAGTGTAGGATGGTTTGTTTTGATGTGGTGGGTAGCAGTGCATCTATGTGTGTGTCTGTGTGTGTATGTGTGTCTATTGTATAGATTGTAATGTAATGTACAGTTCTTATCTGCCATTCACAGGTGATGTAGGTGCGTTCCCCTCCTGCGGTCCATCTGATGTTAGTATCCCCACAGAGTCTAGCAGTGATGATGAACGTATGATTGAGGCACAGACAGGGTTTTCAGGGGCTGAATCTGTGCAATTGGTTGCCATTCCACCTATATCCCCCTCATCCCTCGCATACAGTTCTCATGCCTACACATACCCCATCACCAGTGGCCATAAAGGAAGGACAGTTGGCATGTGGTAGCTTGGAACAGGAAAGTGTGGAGGCTATGGAATGTGTGCCTGCCCACTATGGTGTCAGCCAACTAACTGGTGATGCCCCACACGAGCATGTGACCAGTGCTGCTCATAGGAGTACCTCTGGCCAACATGCCCCTGCAAAACAGAGCGCAGCAGCTGGTGTCACCAGACACATGTTGCAGGCTGTAATGAAGGCACAGGCATGTGCTGAACGGCACAACAGAGAAGATCAGATGCTTCAGAGGGCTGCTGTCCGTTCTTTAAACAACAACATCCAGGCAACGGTAAATGCTCAACAACAAATTGCTGAAGCTTTGGATAGATGATTGGGTGACATGGTTGGAGTCCTTGACTGTGGCATGACATTCTGTGAGCATGAGCTGTCTGTGGAACATCTGGTAGGAGTGAGGCGTCGGGCACGGGGACGTAGGCCTGCTACATCACCTGTTTCAGGTCTACGTGAACAAGCTACCTCACATGCCCACTCCCATAGTGGTGGTAGAAGCAGCAGTGCAGCTGGTGCTGTGCTGTCCACACCACGACACAGCAGGCCACGTGCACATGGCCCTGGACGGTCCCAACAAGGACACTGTTCCAGTGGACATGTCATCAGACAGTACCCAGTCTGCACCTCTGCCTGGTAGTGCCCGTGCAACCTTTGACAAGCACAGGTCACGTGGCCATGGCTGGACACCGTGAACTGTAAAACATGGCCTGCACAGTCCGCAGCTGTCAATAATACCCCTGTGTAGGCCAGACACATGCCAGAACTGTGTGCATACATACATGCACACACCGGAAACATATGTAGGGCACCGCAACATACACATGTATAACATCCACACACGCCCAATTAGATCAAAGACCCTAACCCACACACAATGTCATCCAATGGTGCAGCCTAGGCCTCTGGCAAACATTATCACCCTGTGCATATGATGATGCCTGTGCTGCATCCCTGTCATCCACACCATCGGTGCAGGGACATGCTCATATGGTCTGATGCAGAGGGTGAACAGACTAGGAAGATAAGTGTAGATTACAGTTGTTGTGTACTGTTGACAGGCAGCAGACATACCATGTAGTACAAGTTTACAATGCATTTTGTACTGTTAACAGTATGTGTCTTGTGTAACAACAGTAACTGCATGTTGGTCATGATGTTCTGCTTTCCTCCTTGAGGTCTAATTGCATGTGCCGGTGGATGTCAGTGTTTGCAGTTAGTGTCCCATATGTAAATGTGGACTACTGAAAGTTCTGTATGTAAATACCAGCATGCACCTTGTAGCTTCCACATCACAGTTAGAAAGTCCCACATTCCAAACACGTCTACTGATCCAAAAGCATGATAGCTGTGTATTAAGCTACTGTGGCTACAGACATGACATCCGTGACATCCATACTGGGTGACATGACAGGTACAGTTACATGGAGTGGTGAGGTAAGAGAGTGGTCTAGCTGATGACAAGGGTAGATGCCAGTGGGAAGTGTGATGCCTCATTGGGAAGCAGTAATGCACATTCCCATGACAGGATGCGCACACACAACTGCACCCACACACTCAGGTATTCACACACATGTATTCAGAGAGACAGTAACACACCCACACACTCACGGATTCACTGACACAGTAACACACACTCACACACACAGTTGCTAGTGTTGAGGTGAAGACCCCTGCCTGTGTGCAAATCGTCATTACAGTACTGTGCACCTACATGACGTGCCACAGAGATTACACTTGTACAGGTAGTCAGTATGGTCTAAGATCGAGGACATCAACACGGATAGTAGATTGCATATCCAGGATGGGGGGAAGGGTCTTATCAGTTCACTATGGTAACATACACCCTCACTCCAGGGACCAGACAGCCATACATACATACACACACACACAAACAAACATACACTGTGGCATTCACTATTGAATAAACCACACGCACATACAGATACCTCACATGTGTGAGATACACAACCCTGCCTATGTCCTGCTTTCTACATTGCAGTCTGTACAGATATCTACAACAGTGTACAGGAGAGTGAGTAACAGTTGAGATGTATTCCCCACCATACGTGACATATATGGACACACACGCAACCACACATGCCAGTACTGTGAATCAAGCACATGCCTATCTCATGATACATATGACAGACTTACAGCAGTATTGCACACGTTACAAAGTGTACTGATGCTTCCTTTGGCACCTGTGCTGATATATGCACACGGGAGGTCTTAACTGTTACAGGTGTCAAGTGATTTACCTTCGGTGTCACCCTGACTGCTGTCTATGTTGTGTGTGTTCCCCTTCAGTTAACAAAACCATAGTTTAGCGGTTACACATGTTATTGTAGGACCGCTTGTGACACACCTGTGAGCTGTCCTCAGCAAACATCCATCTGCAAAGATGCCCCACCACTTAGTTATGTCCACACATCTGTCCATACCCGAGGTACATCTTTCTGTACTTTCAGCATATCAGCATATACAGTTGGCAATGTTGAGGCTGCATTGCAACTGCATGATGTACGTCACCTGCATACATAGGCAACTGCACACGCATGGTATCTGAATGCACACCACTACATGTACATGTGTGTAGGTCCTACAATCCTTTCATTTGGACATGTTTGTAGGCATTGCAATTGGTGGACATGTGTAATGATAATACATGACGCATGGACTGTTGTATGATATGATAGGTGTAATGGGTGACCAGTACAGAGGGAATGTTACCTCTGTCAACATTGATATCACACCTTATGTACTGTTAGCATTCAGCAGCCATGGACCTACATTCATGTGCATGTGTGTAATGGTTGTAGCCATCTGTCTGCGCAAAGGACAACAACAGCTATGCTATTTACATACAAGTTGTATGTGTGTGGCATGTACATATCCAGGGCAGGTATATGTATGTCATATCCAAACATGAGGGTGTTTACTGGTGTACAGCAACAGTCATCTGTTAATACTGTAAATAACCGAGGGCCCCTGGTATGTGTACAGCTGACCTGGTTACAGACAGTGGTATCATAGCATTGCATAAAACATGATGCAACTGTGTCAGTACATGGGTACTCTGCACAGTTGATGTAGAGCTTGGTACAGTCCACTGGTCAAGGGTCACATGGTGGTGTACTATTATATGTCCTACCACATGTATGGATGTGTGTTGGTGGTCCAGAGGCATGGTGGTGTCTGAGGGTCACATCCTAGAATGCACCTTTTGACACTGTGTCCTGCGCCTGACTCATCTGTGATGCCTTTTGTGGGAGTACTGGTCAGTACATGTGAGTGGCCTTTATGTATGTGGGGACACCACCACCTGGAGTGGTCCGTACCTGTGTTATGGCCCAGCCCACATGTCTGGATCTGAGGTGTATGGTGGTAGTGCTGTTGTGCACTACAGAGCCTTCAGCCAGGTGTTCCTCACTGCACAGATGTCAGTATTCCCTATTGTTGGATCTACAGTGAGAAGCTGTGATTACAGACACTACACATCTAGCACTGGTTAGCATAAGCATACAATGCAGTTGTCCTCTAGGTGTCAGGGTGTTATCCTGTGTTTAGGACATTTGCCTTGCAATGGCACTATATGGGCGCATGCGACCTAGGTATTGTCCCCACTCCCTTGAATCATGGATGCATGTGATATGTGACAAAGTCCTGTCTACTTTCAGTCATGTCATCCCAGAATGGCAAACACTGGACAACCTCGTAATTACAGCAGGACATTGGCTGATTGTGTTGGTCAAGCAGTTGCCACTCCTAGCAAGACATCACTGCGACTGGTAGTACTGTGCTTGGTATACAATAGTACATCTAAGGTGATGGACAGCAGCAGATGTTGTGTATAAGTCAGATGTATGTAGTGCAGCATTCCTGCTAACAATGACTACTACTAACACCGGAGTCCATTACAATGTGTTCTTTACGTCTAATTGTAATAGCATGGCCACTGTGGCCTTCCGTGTTTAGAATCGGAGTGTATCCCTAACAGCCCTGTGCTACTAAGTGTATGAGCATGCCCAGTATAACCTTGTGTAGATGGACACATAGTGCATTCCGAACAGCCCTGTGCTGCTGCTAAGTGTGTGAGCATGCTCAGTGACACCTTGTGTCGGTTATGTGCCTCTATGTGTTTGGGCATGGCCATTGTAACCCTGTATAGTGATAGTAGTCATCCATTCCACAGATGGGCATACTCCAGTTCAGGATGGATTCCTACACACAGGTTCGCAGGTATGTACATCTTAACTGCCAGCATCCCTGTTGATGTCCGCATTCCTAGAAGGTCATAAAGACAGCCTTGAAATGTGTAGTCTCTGTGGCGCGACTCGTACCTATGTAGTATTGTAATAGTGATCTATAGATAGGCAGGTATTTGTTCTACCACGTGTGTGTGTGTGTGTGTGTGTGTGTGTGTGTGTGTGTGTGTGTGTGTGTGTGTGTCCGTCTGCCTGAGGACTGAATAATGCTTTTAGACTACTCAGACTCCATACAATTCCTATACCCACCTTTGGCAAGGCTGATGATGTCACCCACCTAGAAATACACCTCTGGGAATGCTGTGACCCAGTAATCTTGGTAGCGACTTCTGTAACTGCGTAATGCTGTAGTGTGATGAAGTAGTTAGGTCGGTGTTCTAATCCCAGACTTGCCAACTGCGTGTGTGTGTGTGTGTGTGTTTGCCTGCGTGAGACAAGTACAGTGATTTGTAGAGTATGCACTCCCTGTACAAATCACATGACCACCTTTGTCAATCCTGCTGTTGTCACCCACCTAGGAATACAGCTGTAGGAGTGCTGTAACCCATTATGCACCGTAGCGTATGCCCTAAAAGCGTATTGCTGCAGTGTGATACGGTAGTTAGGGGTTTGAATACAGGATATGGCAAGTGTGTGTGTTTGGCTGTCAGAGCCTGTATAGAGGTGGCTGTGAGTGTCTAACCACTGGACATGTTGGGGAGCGGATTTTGTAGTTTTCCTATATGGTGTTCATCTTAAGACACATTGGCCACTTCACGAGGAGTACAGCTGTCAGTCAGCCATGGGACTGTGTTGGCAAGCCATACCCCTACATGTGGCAAAAGGC